>NW_027627147.1:0-5467 GCF_034508935.2 Berghia stephanieae
AGAATAGCGAGTGGGGCAGCACTTATGGATAGTAAAAAAACATGAAGTGAAGAAAAATTCAAGAGAGTATAAAAAAATTACCTCGCTTAACAATTATGCACCCTTGGTTGGGTTTTTTTTACCTCGCTTTTTGGATCGGAAGGTCCTGGATTTGAGCCTTGCTTGGGGCAAATGATCCTTACTCACATTTTCTCACCGGGACTCATACTAAAATGAGTACCTTGCCGTTTCACGTTTCCTCTGCCGAAAAGAAAAAAGTAACATCGCCAACAGCTCAGCTCGTCCTACATGTTTAAGGTGGGGCCATTTTTTTAAACGCGGTGGCGTTTTTTGGGAAATTTTTTTCCCATAGAAAAAACCAATTTTAAAATAAAAACCCCCACCCCATTAACTTAATTATCTATTAAGAAAAAGGGGGAATTTTTAACTTGAACGTTTTTAAAAGGGGGTTTTAAAAATTTTTTTTAGCAAAAATTCAATTGCACTATAAATGAATTGAGCCCTTTTCTATAGAGCAATACCCCTAAACGTGCCAAAAAACTTTACAAGGGTCATATAATTTCTAGGATTTCCCCAAATCGAACAAGTTTTAAACTGCTATTTGTTTACAGCCTATTTGGAAACTTTATTCACGTGAATTTTTAAAAACTTTTTCAACTACTTTAATCGTCTATTTATAATACGAATTTTATGAAAACCGGGGGGTAAAAAACAAAACAACGCCCTATAACCACCGCATTGGTCATCGGGCCAAACCCCCCCGCCCCCTCCCCCCCACGCCCGATCCCGCTCAATTTTTCAAAACTCGTCCCCCATCCCAAACAAATCACTTTAAAAGAGTAACCTCACCTTCCTTGCAAAGTCAACCTGTCCGTGACGTCAGTATGAAATTAAAAGACCACCAGACAAAACTCGCAGCAACAGCCCCCCGTCTTGAGCAACAAACAACAACAACAACAACAAAACAACCCGCACGTGTGATCATCCCTTAAAAATTGGGTTACTAAAGTTAGATCGGTTCGTAAAAAAAACTCAAGACAAATGCATTATTGAAGATCATAAAAATTACTATTTTTGTCATCTTGGAAACATGGCTTAATCATTCCCATATGATACCCCAATAATAAAAAGAAAATTACACCTGAAGGTTTTTGTATTAAATCTTTTTCCCCCATTGGAGGAAAGGAGTGGAATTTGAAAATTTTTTACAATTTTGTCACTCTTGACAAGATACTTTTTCACCTGAAATTTTTTAGAAGTTTTGAATACGCTGGAATTTGCCTTTCATGAAAATAATTTTAAAAATCGTTTCACTTGTCCCCCCCGCCCACCACCAAGGCCAAAAAAACAAAAACAACAATTATTTTTTATCTGAGTTCGGAAATTTTTTATGCTATGCAATCCTTTAACAAAAAAAGCATAATTTTTTGGGTGATTTAACATTGATTATTTTCCCGGAAACAAAAATGAATCAAAAAGTATTTGGGGGAGTTTTTATTGACACAACCTATATCCAAAACTTGTAAGGGGTCCTACAAACAACCGGGGCCACACAATAATCATGTCATTACGACATTAAAACATCCCCCTCTTCACCTTCTCAAATATTATAAATTAATTTCTCTGACCACATTTTTTTGTGTTTTGCGTTTTTTTTTCCAAAATGAAGCACGAAGTAAAAAAAGAAACCCCTCGTAAATTGAAGAAAAAAAACATGAACATTTTTAAAAAAAAACCTTGACCAAACGTTAAAAATAAACTGATGCGAAGGTCCCACAGCAATTTTGGGTTTGGGTACGGTGGAAAAGCACTCCCTTAAAAACTAGAGCAAAAAAAGTGAGAGGGGCAAGCACCCTGGTATAATACCAAAAAAATTGAAGGGTTAGCCGGGAGGGGGGGCAGAAAGAAAATGGCTCAAGTCCCCAAGATCTGTCGAAAAAGAAGCGATACATGCGGCAAAAAAGAGAAAAAAGCCGTCATTTCAGGACCAAAAAGAAATTTCACGAAACAGCCTAAAAAAACGGGGGACGTTCGAGACAATTTTTTTTTCCCTTTAAAACCAAAAAGAACTGCGGGGACAACAACGCAACCAGCCTTTTCCCATCTTCAATCAAACGTGCCAAAATCTACCAACTCGTTTTGGTCAATTTTTTTAAAAAAAAAAAACGGATAGCATCAGGAAAAGAACTGTCGTCTGAATCGACCATAAACTTTTTGACACATTCAGGGTGATTCGATAACACATTTTTCAATGATTACTGAACGATTTATTGATTGCATTAGGGCGTCCCCCCCAACAAAAAAAAATTTGTGATTTGACCCCTTAAATACTCCCATTTTAAAAAAAAAAGCTTGATGTAATTTTAACACCTTTTTCCTTATGTTTAATAATCGGGGCAGTCAGGTGCTGTACCAACATTTACAAAGTTGCCCTTTGGTCAAACCCCTTTTTTTAAAAAAAAACCTGATCTCGATAAAGAAAACTTAAAAAACTATCGCCCTGCCCTCAATCTTTTCCTTTTCTCTCTAAGATCTTAAAAAAGTTGTTTTGAAACAATTTACCCGTCTCATCTTAAAAAAAAAATTTCTTGAAGAAAAATTTTCAGTCTGTTTAAAGGGGCAACATCATTCGAGGGAAACCGCCACTGTTGGGGTTGTTAATGATTTTTCCTCTCTGTTTTTTAAAGAAAAGGTTCATTTTTTTTTTTGCTAAAATTTGTTTTGACCTACGTCCCTTTTGATACTATTGACCCCCACAACTTCTTCTCAAACGTTTTTTTTTGAAATTTTACTTAAAAGGCGTGTCTGGGTCACGCTTGTTGGTTTTAAAGGTCATATTTGTTCAATCGAAAAAACCAATTATTTCGGTGGAGAAAAAAGATCGGAGAAAATCTTTCTTGTTTTTGGGGGGTTTTCCCCCCCCGGGGGTTCAGTACTTTTGGACCCTTTTCTTTTTGTTTTTTTTAACGTTGGCCCTCGTCTAAAATCATCAGAATAAGGGGTCTGTCTTTTTTCCCATCAATCGCTGATGAACCAATTGTACTGCGTTTCCCCAATAGAAAATTTTACAAAAAAAAGTATCAGCCAAAGTAAAATTTGTATCCAAAGTTTTAAGAAATGGATGAATGAGAACAGACTGAAACTGAAGATGAAAAAAACGGAAGGTGGGTTTTAAGGGGGGGGGAACGGAAGGGAAAAGTGAACCAATTTGAAGTTGGGGATGCCCTCTATTCAATTGTTGACGTGAAAAAACCTTGGGGGCACATTTTTAACTCGGAACTGTCGATGGAGCTCAGTTAAAAATTTTTTGGTTAAAAACTCTCTTTTCCAACTAAAAAAGATTGCTTCCATTGACGGTTCATATCTGAGGATGTGACCAAGCCCCCGGGGTTGGTCCCTCGTACTACGAAATTTTTTGTAAGGGCCTGTTTTTTGGCGTTTCGCAATACAATCTGAAACGTTTTCAGATTGTCCAAAAACAGCGCGCCAGACAGTTTTTCAAAGCGTAGGTGCGACTCTCCGGACCTCTACTTCATGACCTGCTTTGGGTGCCTGTTGGAAAAGAAATTAAATTCAAAGCTTGTGTTTTAGTGATCGTTTTTCTTAAGGTACTGCCCCTTCCCACCTTTTAAACTAATTGAAAAAAACAAAACCCCCCCCTTAACGTTCGGCCCCGTGATTCCACAAAACTAGTTGTCCCTCGAATTTGGAAAAAAAGCTGGAATGAGACCTTTTTCCCCCCATTTCGGGCCCTCTATTTGGAAAGCCTTCCGCAAGCATTCGTAAAAAAAAACTTTGCTATTTTTAAACGTTCCCTTTAAAAAATATTTGTTTCAATTTTAGAATGGAAGAGAAAGCAAATAGGTTTTGGGTTTTTGGTTTTTGTGTTGTGTTTTGTGTGTGTGTTGTGTGTGTGGTTGTTGTGTGTGTGCTTGTGTGTGGAATGATATGTTTCAGCCCAAAATATTTGTAATTTAAGCCTTAGAGTCTGGGGCTCGGGGTTAAAGCGCTATAAAAAGTTTTCAGCTTTATTTATTATTAAGGGGTCCCAGTCAAAAGCAAACTTAAAAAATGCAGACGAGACATATGCCTTTTTTTGGGGAATGACAATTTTTTCCCCCATGAGACAAAGTTTTTAACGGGCCCGCCACTCATTTTACATACGTGTACGGCAGAAATGTGTTTAAAAAAAGCCTTTTTTCAATGACTCAAATACGCCGATCAAATTTCAATCATAGAGCCCTCCGATCCTAAGGGAAGTGTCATACCACTAAAATAACCCCAAGTTTTTGTTTAGTTACAATTGGTGTTTTTTTTTTTTTTTTTTTTTTTGGTTGTTTTGTTTGCTTTGTTTTTTTTTGTTTTTTTTTGTTTGTTTCATTTTTTTCTTTTCCTTGTCTTTTTTTTTTTGTTTGTTTTGGGTTTTTTTTTATTTGTGTGTGGGGGGGGGGGGGGGGAGTAACCATTCCAACTACCTTTTACCTTTGCGCTATTGGTCTAGTGGTATAACACCGCTTACGGATCGAAGGGCCGGGTTCGAGCTTCGCTCGGGGCAAATAGTTGAAAATTTTTTTCCTTGGAAAAAAAAAAAAAAAGGCTCCCCCCCCTTTTACTCACTTTCCCTCTCACCGTACTTAAGGTGTAAAATTTAGTACCTGGGCCCTTTAAAAGCGTTGTTTTTGTCGGGGAAAAAAATTAAATTCGCCCAAAAGGCTCAAAGGGCTCCTTCTAAAAACGTTCCTTTTTCTTTAGTTTAAAGGGCCCCTTGTAAAGCGCTTTTAGCCCGGTTAGTGGATATGCGCATATAAAACTTTAAGTTTTTCCTTTTTCTTGGTGGTGATGTCCTGTTTTTCCCCCTGCTTTCTGAGTTCTGGATTTAAAACTCTCGGTGGACAATGATACCTTTTTGTTTCGCTCTTTTTTTCCAAAAATTTGGGTTTTTTTTTCCTAAACTGGATATCATTTTGACACTCTTCAGCTGTAAAAAATGTTTAAAAAAATTAAAAAATTCAAATTTTATCTAGCAAATACAATTTTAATCTTTTTCAGTATTTAATAAGTGTCCGTTTTTTCCTTTTTCTCATGTTATGTTTTTTTGTGTGTGTGGGTGTGTGTGTTTGTATGTGTCGATAGAAGATATAAAAGATAAATAGAAAAAAGTTTTTTACTTGAAACGTTATGTTTTCCGGACTGCCTGTTTTCCCTTTTAACAGGGAAAGCCTCGTCCATGTAAAAAAAATCAAACATTTATAGGTGCCTGCATCGTTTTGTCCCGGGTCACTGGGTTTCCTTGCCTCAAAAAGCTCTTTCTTGCATTTTTATCAAGGGGTCCATATGCCGTTATAATAATAATAAAAAATAAAAATAAATAAAAAAAAATAATAAAATAATAATAAAAAAATAATAAAAATAATAATTAAAAATTTTAATAATAATAAATATAAAATAATAATAATAAAAATAATTT
>NW_027627148.1:0-5466 GCF_034508935.2 Berghia stephanieae
ATGGGTGATATTTTACCCAAAAGCACACATCAATATTTTTCACTCGGCGTCTACAGTTGGTCCCTGATTTTGCGGCTTGTGGTATATGGTAGACAATCGCCTTGGGATCTAAAGGGTCTTTTTTGGGTTTCCCGTCTGATGGGCGCATAGTCCTAAAAATAATAAAAATAAAATTAATAATAAAAATAATATAATAATAATAAAATAATAATAAATAATAAAATATAATAAAATAATAAAAACAAATAAAATATTGGGGAAAAAACAATAGAGATGAGTTAATATAATATAATTATATATAAAATTTATATAATATAAAAATACATAAATATTTTTTTTCTAGATATCGCCCCCAAAAAAAACACCAGAATCCCCTTTTTTATCATTCCAAACGAACACCTAGTTCCCTGATTGGTGAAACCCATAAGACCTTTGAACCGGGGCGAGCCCCCTATCCGATCAAACCCCCACATATCACGACCGTCATTCGGGAAACGTAAATCCGAAAGGGCGGGCTATTGATCAAATGTCCGGGGGGAACGGTAAATGAAGAAACGGTTTTTTTTCTGTCGTGATTCGAAAAAGAACCCCAAACATTCTTCATTCAATTTTTTTTTTTTTTGGGGCCAAAAACTCGTAATTCAAAATTGATCGTTTTAAAGACCCCCATTTTGTCTAAAACTTCAAGCTTGGACTTTAATTAAACACTTCAAGAATTTCAGGTTTGACCGTTTTTGGGCAAATAGGGTCATTTTACTCAATCGTATTTGAAAAAAATTGACCAAAATTTTTAAAAATGTATTTTTTATTTTTTTTTTTTCCAAAATATATGGTTTAAGGGAATCAAAAGACACAGGATTTTTAAAGCACCCCCCTGAAAATTCCCCGGGGTGAAAAAACTTGTCAGGGACATAAAGCGTGAGGGAGTTTTTTTTTTTTTTTGGCCAGAAAACTCTAATTAAAATTTCGTCTATTTTTAAAAACCCCCTGTCTTTCTAAAAAATGTCCCAAAGCTTGGACTTAAAAAAACTTCAAGAATTCGGGTTTGGGAATTTGGGACAAGAGGGGTCATTTTAATCAAACGATATTTTTGAAAAAAGAGTTTTTTTGCCAAAAATTTGTAAAATTTTTTTTTTTTAATTTTTTTTCAGAGTACGAGTTTTGAAAGTCATGTCTGGGGAAAATTTTATAAATTTATTTATTGGGTTTGTTATATGTGTGTGTGTGTATAATTTCCAAAAGGGGTTTAGGTTATCTATTTGTTTGTTAAAAATAAAAAAGCTTTTATATACGCAATATCCACAAAAAGTGCTCAAACGCTTTACAAAAACTAGGGAGCAGGACCAGTGAAGGGAAAAAATCTGAACAAGTGGTAAAATGTGCCGACAAAACAAGAAAAAAAATCAAGATAAAAACCCCTCCCAAAAAAGTCTTTTCCCTCGACTGGATCTAAAAAACAAGTTCTAAATGAGCATGCAATTAAACCCGGTAGAAACCACGCCTTTGGGACCTCGTCATAAGTAAAAAATTGCGAAATTGGTAACACAGCAAACTCACGGTTTTACTATCGATGGTATGTTTTAAAGAAAATCCCCACTGTTCTACCTCTTGATCATGAAAAAAACCAAAAAACTATTGTAAACTTAAACTTTTTATAATAGATCGAAAAACTGTGATAATTTTCACCCATTTATCCAAAAAAAAAATAAACAAAAACAATAACAACGTCAATGGGGGTTAAATTTCTTCCGTTACGTTTAAAACAACCAACTAGTTTTACGAGACGTGCAAAGGGGTTCAAAAACATTCCATGTTTTGATTGGGGCAAAAACTACTGGGGAATTCCTTTAACGTGTGTCAAAACAGTGCGTAACTACTTTCCAATGTGGGACTCGACCGTTTTCTGTCAGTGCTTGGGGTTCAGCACTTCCTCATATTTTTTTTATAACCAAACATAAAAAAATGAATAAAGTTTTACGTCACTCGGGCTCTTTGGGGGTTTATCACTGTGATAGGGGTGAGTAGGTATAAATTGTTATTGGGATTATAAGGGTTTTTATGGTGATGATAGTTTATTGGGCGTTTTCGTATTTTTGATGGTGGGGAGGAGTTTGATGTTGTTTTATAGTTTTTTGATGGTTGGTGAGGGGAATGTGATGGTATAGTTGGACGGTGGCTGTGATGGGGATGGTTTTTGAAGGGTTGTACGGTAGCTTGAAGTATAGGTGTATGGGGTTGTGTTGGTACTGTGATGGTGAATTGTGATGGTACTTGATGGGGGTTGGGTGGTGGTGGGGTTGGATGGGGTTTGGATAGTAGCGTGATGGTAAAAACTGTGATGAAAAGGTTAGGGGGTGATAATTTCTTTGTTTTTTTAAAATTTTACGGCGTTTTGCAAACCCTTTAGGTCATATCAGCACCTTTTAAAAAAGGGGAAAAGGGGAAAAAAAAAAGAACAAAAATGATTTAAAAAAATAAAAGCACCCCAAAAAAGAAACAAAGAGGGAAATTTTCAAATAGCGAACAAAAAACTGGCTATATTATTCCTTAGATTATCAATGTACGTAATTTAGTTTTTTGTTGTGATGGTGTTTGTGATGGTGGTATGGTTTTTGATGGAATGGTGATTGTGATTTTTGGTTTTTGATGGGGTGGGGGTTTTTATGGGGGTAATATAGATTGAATTTATTGTGCGTGGGATATTTCAGTTTAGTAAAAATGCCGAAGTTAAATCATGATATGACGGGGTATGAGATGATGATAAATGATGATTTAGAAGATGAGAGTGATGATATGATGATGATATGGATTTGGGGATGATGATTCATGAATGTGATCATGATATAGATGATCACTGGGGATAATAATAATAAATAATAATAATATAATAATAATAATAAAATAAAAATAAAAAAATAAAAAAAATAATAAAAAAAAATAATAATAATAATAATAAAACAATAACGAGATGATATGATGATGAGATGGATAATGAATATGGATGATGATATGGGTGGGTAATGATTAGAATGTGTTTATATGTGATGGAAAAGATGTAATGATGATGATGATGATGATGATGAGATATGAATGAAAAAAGATGATGATGATGATATGATGACGTTAGGTGAGATGATTTTAGTGATGATGAGACGATTGGTGATGATGTTATGATGAGATGATGACGATTAGGATATGATGTTATGATGATGATAGATGATGATGATGATGTGATGATGATGTGAAGAGATGATGAGATGATGTTAGGATGATGTGTGATGATGATGATAGGAAGTGATTATATGATGATGATGATAATGATTATATGATATTAGGATGATGATGAATGAATGGAGATGATGATGATGAGATGATGATGATAGTGATAAATTTGAATGATGAGGGATGATGATGAAATGATGATGATATGGATGTGGAAAAAGAGAATATTGATGACCGGGGTAAACCAAAAAGCAATTAATTTTCAATCCCAAATGACTTTATTTTAAACTTTTGAGTTCTATTAACTTTGATTGTTTTTCAAAACTTTTGTTTTCTTCATGTGTCGAAGGAGACGCCTGTCAAAACATTCCCTTTCCCCGGACACAACCCGCCTCGCCCGACAATGTTGTTGATCATGTGACGGGAAAGTTTTGGAGTCATTTTTTTTGTTTTCTTTTTTAAATGCTTTAAAAAATACTAAACGACTTTTCTGACAGTAAAATTTTGCCTTGATTTAAACAAGATTTTTTTGATTTTATTTTATTATTATAAATTTTGGTCTTTTACAAAAAGGGTTGTTGTTTTTTTTTCAGGGGATGGCAATTTTTAGATCGATGAGTCGAATCGAATTTAATATTTGTTTGTTTGTGTGTTGTGTGATGTGTAAGTTTTGAAATGACGTCACCAGGTCTTTTTTTTTGTTTTTGCCATCCGCGTTTATGAGAAAGCTCCAAACGAACTTTTAACCTGACTATAAAAGTTCATGGATACCACGTTTTGTGTTTGGTCCGTTTTAAACCCCCGGATGGAATGTTTGACTTTTAGCCAAGCGCATACTATCTATTTCGTTTTCCTAGTGGGTAACGTTATTTATTGCCTTTGTACTTTTTTTAAAATTTTTTCTCAAACTAAGAAAAGGGAAAATTTTTAGGGAAAGGAAAAAAAATAAACCCATTGGTATTGTTTTTTGGGTTTATAAGTGTGTTTGCAATAGGGTTTTTTTGTGGTAATATGTTATGGTCCGTGTCGTGTTGTGATGGTTGTGCTAGGAGTTGTGTGCTGGTGATAGTTGGATGGGGTTTTGGGGTTGCTTGATGGCGTATTGGATGTTTTGGTGGTGCGTATGGGAAGTTGTGAGGTGGTTTGATTTTTGCTTGTGGCAAAGTTGGATGGTGGGGTTTTATGGTTGCGGGGAGGTGATATTTGTGATTTTTTTGAGGGTTTGGTGATGGCGATAGTTGTGATGTGGTTTAGGGTACAAAAAGCTAAATCAAAAAAAAAGTCTTTCTTGTGATTCAAAGCACAGAATTTGGTACTTTGGGGTATATTACGTCCAAAAAAAAAAATAAAAATAAAATTGAGCTTTTATTTAGCGCAAATCCCAAATCCAAAGCGCTTTACAAAGGGGCCCTGGTCAAAGCAACATTTAAACATGTAGGACGGACATGACGCCTGTTAGGCGATAACAATTTTCGGGGCAAAGCAAAAGCGTTAAAAAGGCCAGGACCATTTTCACCTGGAAAGGGAGAGAATTTATAAAGAGACTTTTCCCCAAAGGCGCAAATAGCTCACGAGGGTGGAACCCAGGACCTTCGATCCGAAAAGCGAGGCATACCACTAGATAACCACTAGCCGCACCACAGTCCCAATACTTGAAGGGAAAGATTAATGGGAAAAAAAAGGAGAGGGGGAGGGGGAAAACGAAAAAAGCTGGTTGGGAAATAATATAAAGAAATGACGGGGGCCATGATGAAGACTGCTCTGAGTAGCAGACAGAGAATTAAGGAAAACCATGGCATCCAACACAAAGAAAAGGGGGACCGTCTAAGGAAAACTGGAAAGGATGGGAACGTTTAAAAAAAGCGGGTTTGTTCTTGCCCTACAATTTTTTTTTTTCCCAACGGCTCTTCAACACAGTTTAATAATACCTTAACTATACAAAATTTTTGTTCAAATATTGTGATGTACGAAAAACTCGGAAAGACAAACATTTGGCTGACGCAAACGAAAGTACGATTTTCATATGGGTGGTTTTGGGGGGATTTTAAAACGGGGGTTGCAATGCCAAAAAAAATTGCCGGCTATGTGGTCGAGTGGTAACACTCGCCTTTCGGGCCGGAGGGGGGCTGGATCGATCCCGTTCTATAAACGCACGTTTCGTCCTTTTAAAAAGGGTCTTTTTTCACATTTTGTCTCATTACTCAGGTGTAAAATGAGACTTTCCTTACATTGTTGTCTCGTCGG
>NW_027627150.1:0-5456 GCF_034508935.2 Berghia stephanieae
TTCCAAGTTTCACATCCATACAGTAGGACAGACTTCACGTTTGAGTTGAAAAGTCTTAGCTTTAGTTGAAGGGAGATATCTTTAGTTCTCCAAACTCTGTTCAAAGATGTGAATGCAGCCTGTGCCTTTCCTATTCGTGCTTTCACCTCTGCTTCCGTGCCTCCATCCTTGTCAATTATACTTCCGAGATAGCAGAAAGTGTCTATATCTTCGAGTTCCTGATCTTTTACTTTGATCTGCTCCCTTTGACGCGTACCTATCCTCAAGACCTTTGACTTTGCAGGGTGAATTCTTAGACCAATTGATTCCGAGAGGCTGTTTATAATTGTGGTTTTTGCTTGCATCTGGTCCTGGGTGTGGGACAAAAGAGCCAGATCATCTGCAAAATCCAGATCATCCAACTGTGTCCAGGGGGTCCACTGTATCCCATTTCTTCTCCCTTTGGAGGTTTCCTTCATTAGCCAATCAATGGCAAGGATGAACAGGAATGGAGAGAGCAAGCATCCCTGCTTGACACCAGTCTTAATTTCAAAGCTGTCAGTAAGCTGATCTTCATGTACAACCCTGCAACTTGATCCTTCATACATTTCCTTAATGAGGTTTACTATCTTTTCAGGGAGTCCATAATGTGCCAGAATTTTCCACAATGTTGCTCTGTCAATACTGTCGAAAGCCTTCTCGTAATCCAGAAAGTTGACAATAAGAGGAGAGTTCCATTCTATAGACTGTTCCACTATGACTCGCAGAGAGGCAATCTGGTCGGTGGTTGAACGGTTTTTCCGAAAACCTGCCTGTTCGTCCCGCAGTTTAGCATCTGTTGCATTCTTAATTCTCTCTAAAATAATACGGTTGAAAACCTTTCCTGGGATAGAAAGAAGAGTGATGCCTCGATAATTATTACAATTTCTGAGGTCCCCTTTCTTTGGAAGCTTGATAAGATGTCCTTCCTTCCAATCCTTTGGGAATATCCCGTCATTCCAGATTCTCTCAAATAGTGGGTGCAGGGCCTCAGCATTTCTTTCCGCATCAACTTTTAGAGCCTCCGGTGGAATCTGGTCTGGTCCAGCAGCTTTCCCCCTTTTCATCTTGTTAATGGCACCCACAATCTCTGCTATCGATGGTGGATCACAGCTAATTGGTATCTCATTCCTTGCAGGCAAAATTTCTGGCTGGTTGTCTGGTGGTGGTCTGTTCAGAAGGCAGTTGAAATGTTCCCTCCATCGTTCAGATTGAGCCTCTTTTTCCAAAAATAGTTTTCCCATCTTTGTCTTTGACTGGTACCTCTGTTTCCCATATTTTCCAGCAAGTGTCTTGGTAGTTTGATAAAGGATCCTCATGTGTCCTCCAGTCGCTGCTGCTTCTGCTTTCTCTGCAAGTCTGTTCATGAATGCTTCCTTGTCTTTCTTCACAGATCTTTTGACTTCCTTAGCTATGGCTCGATACTGCTCTTGTGCATCCAGTCTTGAAGCCCTTGTTCGGCTTGCATTCACTTGTTCCTTCCTTGTTCTCCTCTTTTCAATAAGGTCCAAGGTGGTTGGACTTATCCATTCTTTATGTTCCGATTTCTTTACCCCCAATACCTCGTGCCCAATGTGACTCTACATCTATGTCCTCCTCGAGCTCAGTAAGAGGTTGGAATCTATTACTCAATCGTAGTTTGAATTCCTCATTCTTTTCCCCATCAAGTGTATTCACCTCGAATTTTCTTCTTGTATGTGATCTGGCCCCGTGTTTTCTGAGTCGGAGCTTAAGCTTTGCCAATAGCAGGTGGTGGTCTGATCCAACATCTGCCCCTCTCCGTACTGTCACATCTTCCAATGAACGTCTGAATCTACGAGAGATACAAAAATGATCAATCTGATTCTCTGTCACACCATCTGGTGAGACCCAAGTTGCTTTGTGGATCCTCTTATGGGGGAACACTGATCCTCCAATCACCAAACTGTTGAATGCACAGAAATTTGCAAATCTCTCACCATTATCATTCATTTCTCCCATGCCATGACGTCCCATGATACCTTCGTAGCCTACGTTATCCTGTCCCACTTTTGCATTTGCATCTCCCATCAATATGTTGATGTCTTTCCTTGGCAACTTGCCAATGACTTGTTGTAGCAGACCATAAAATGTATCTTTGTCCTCATCTGTTGCATCATTTGTTGGGGCATAGATCTGTACAATGTTCATGCTGATCTTCTGACTCCGTGTTGTAAAGGACGCCATGATGATCCTTTCTCCGCATTGTTCCCATCCTCTCAGTGACTTCTGGGCAAACTTGCTTAGAATTATTCCTACTCCCTGTGTGTGAATCCCGTCCCCTCTCCCTGAATATAAAATTTTCTCCCCAGACTTGAGGTGTTTCTGTCCGGATTGTATCCAGTGGGTTTCGCTTACTCCAAGTATATGCAGCCTGTATCTTCTCATCTCAGTCACAACTTGAGAGCTTTTTCCTGCTTCATACATGGTGCGAACGTTCCACGACGCAATTCGAAGCTGCTTGTTTGGCGAAGACGTCATCGGGTCAGCAGAGTCCTTTCGGCTTTGTCTGTTGTCCTTCATAAATTCTGTAATTCCAGAAACTCTTCGGTCGCCCAAGCTAAAAAAAGGATTTGTTTTGTCTGTCTGTGTTTCTGTAACGGTTTGAGTTTAACGGAAAGGGTGTTAACCCTTTGCCAACCCCCAACCTGGAGGACCAGGTGACTCAAAGATGGGGGAATCACACACCATTAGTCGCCTTTTACGACACGCTGGCTTGACGTTGGGCTATTCTTGACCCTCTCAGTTGAGGGACCCCGGACACCACACGGGGGACATGCTCACGCACAAACATATAAACGAGTGGACAAATTGCATGCAAGGTACATAGAAGGCATATTATAACAATAACAACACACATCACTGTTCGAGTGGACACGCGTTCTCTCTATCTCTCAGCCTTAGGGGCCACGCACTTTTCTACTCACTTCATATCTTGTTGTTACCAACATAAGTGCCTGCTCCACTCACTTTTCTGAATTAAAAATTCACCCCATACACCGGAGCATACTCAATGTCTCAATCGTTTCTATGTTATATGTTTGTGATGAGAATATTGGCTATTAAGCTTAACTGCTGGTCAAAATTACTTCGCGATGGTGGTGAACGAATCGGCGATCTCAAGTAGTGGGTGAGAGAGGGATCTAGAAATGACTTTGGGTTTGAAACGAATATTTTAAGTGTTCGTGATAGCTCACACGGTAGAGCCACGCTCTCACCTGCCAGCCGGAGTTGTCGTACCAATAAGGTCGCAGGTTCAAACCCCACCACCGCCGCGAAAAAAAAAAAAAAATTATTCTCTATTGTCTTCTGGCACTTTTCTACTCACTTCATATCTTGTTGTTACCAACATAAGTGCCTGCTCCACTCACTTTTCTGAATTAAAAATTCACCCCATACACCGGAGCATACTCAATGTCTCAATCGTTTCTATGTTATATGTTTGTGATGAGAATATTGGCTATTAAGCTTAACTGCTGGTCAAAATTACTTCGCGATGGTGGTGAACGAATCGGCGATCTCAAGAAGTGGGTGAGAGAGGGATCTAGAAATGACTTTGGGTTTGAAACGAATATTTTTGTGTTCGTGGATAGCTCACACGGTAGAGCCACGCTCTCACCTGCCAGGCGGAGTTGTCGTACCAATAAGGTCGCAGGTTCAAACCCCACCACCGCCGCGAAAAAAAAATTTTTATTCTCTATTGTCTTCTGGCACTTTTCTACTCACTTCATATCTTGTTGTAACTAACTACTAATACGACTACACTCGGCGTTTCGGACTTAGGTCATCGTGACCTAGCCACTAACGAAAGAGTGAAAATGGAAAGGCTTCGTATGGAACAAAACAGACAATGGACGTTTCGGGTACAAACCCTTCGTCAGCACAATAATACACAAATAAACGTGGAAAACAAATAAAATATAATGAAAAATAACTTGTATCGTCTGTACTCAATGGTGGTTGCAGTATGAATGAAATGTTAGCGTGGCGTGGGTAGAGGATAGGGTGCCCCAGGGGGGTGATCTAATTGATAAGCAAAGGTCAGCGTCAGGGAACAGAACTTTCCAGACTATAATGGAAGATAAACAACAAGATATGAAGTGAGTAGAAAAGTACCAGAAGACAATAGAGAATAAAAATTTTTTCCGCGGCGGTGGTGGGGTTTGAACCTGCGACCTTATTGGTACGACAACTCCGCCTGGCAGGTGAGAGCGTGGCTCTACCGTGTGAGCTATCCACGAACACAAAAATATTCGTTTCAAACCCAAAGTCATTTCTAGATCCCTCTCTCACCCACTTCTTGAGATCGCCGATTCGTTCACCACCATCGCGAAGTAATTTTGACCAGCAGTTAAGCTTAATAGCCAATATTCTCATCACAAACATATAACATAGAAACGATTGAGACATTGAGTATGCTCCGGTGTATGGGGTGAATTTTTAATTCAGAAAAGTGAGTGGAGCAGGCACTTATGTTGGTAACAACAAGATATGAAGTGAGTAGAAAAGTACCAGAAGACAATAGAGAATAAAAATTTTTTCCGCGGCGGTGGTGGGTTTGAACCTGCGACCTTATTGGTACGACAACTCCGCCTGGCAGGTGAGAGCGTGGCTCTACCGTGTGAGCTATCCACGAACACAAAAATATTCGTTTCAAACCCAAAGTCATTTCTAGAACCCTCTCTCACCCACTTCTTGAGATCGCCGATTCGTTCACCACCATCGCGAAGTAATTTTGACCAGCAGTTAAGCTTAATAGCCAATATTCTCATCACAAACATATAACATAGAAACGATTGAGACATTGAGTATGCTCCGGTGTATGGGGTGAATTTTTAATTCAGAAAAGTGAGTGGAGCAGGCACTTATGTTGGTAACAACAAGATATGAAGTGAGTAGAAAAGTACCAGAAGACAATAGAGAATAAAAATTTTTTTGGAAGATAAAAGACATATTGGTGGTAGTAGTAGTAGTAGTAGTAGTAGTAGTAGTAGTAGTAGTAGTAGTAGTAGTAGTAGTAGTAGTAGTAGTAGTAGTAGTAGTAGTAGACTGTTTTGTTCCCATACGAAGCCTTTCCATTTTCACTCTTTCGTTAGTATTTTACGATCACCGGCTTCAGGCAGCCCTTACCGTTTTCTACTTTTCCGTTTTGATTCATTTGAGTTTTTTCGTTGATTCACTTGAATTATACTTCTGCTGCCATACCGTGTTTTTGGACCGTCCCCATCAGTGTTACCTAGTACTTTACGTAGGTATAGTGTTTATTTCTGTTTTATTTGTACTGCTATATGTTGCACTTTTTAAATATACTTTTCAGTTTATCAATCTAGTTTTATCCAACATTGCACTATCATCACCTTTTCATTACTCTCATATTTATATATTTATTTACACTCTTCTCCCCTACCAGTCTACCTCTT
>NW_027627151.1:0-5460 GCF_034508935.2 Berghia stephanieae
TTTATATAACACAAAAACCACATAGCCTTTGGGAGTTTAGTTTTTTTTTCTTTTTTTATTTTTTTTTGCTTTGTTTCCCCCTTTTCATACATATTTGGGTCAATTTTTATCTTAACCGACCGATCCCGCTCCTAATTTCTAAATTTGATTATTACACCCTAAAAACGATAACTGTTTTAGCCAGGCACTCTTTTGCATCTAATCAACAAAAAAGACCATTTTCTGAAGAGTTTAGAAATCGGTAATCTTTTTTACATTTTTGATTTTTTTTCCCCATTGACTTTGACATTTGGACCCTTTGTCCAAAAGGGTTTATGTCCGAACAAACCCCGGCTTAAAAGCCAAATAAATGTAAAAAGGGTCAAAAATATAAAGTTGCTTGCCCCCCTAAATGGGCCCACCTCCTCAATAAAACATCAAACTCAACAAAAGTAGATTTTTCTTTTTTTAAAATTCAATTTAAACATCTTGACCCCCACTTAAAAATACGTTTTGAAAAAAAGGGGCAACTTTCACGGTAGAAACCTCAATTAGAGAGATTAAAAGTTTACAATTTATATTGTAATGGATAACTGTCTTGGGTACAAAAAAAGGACAGAATAGGCAACAAACCTTCCCCCAACAACGTTAAGAAAAAAAAACCACAAAAAAAAAACCCCAAACAAAACTGTTTTTTACCTCTCTTTTTTTTGGGAGCTTTTCAATCACAAATCAATCATTTTTTTTCCCATTGACAGAAAATGACTTTTTCACGTGTAGAAACCGTCAAGCCAAGAGATTAGATATTTCCGTCTAATTTGTTAAAATGGGATAACTGCTTGGGTACAACAAAGGGACGAATGGGCAAAAAACCATTCCCAAAATGTTAAAGAAAAAAAAAACCCCAAAAAAAAAAAAAAACCCCAAAAACCATATGCTTACCTCTTTTTTTTTTTGGAGTTTTTCAACCACATATCAATCATTTGCAAGCGTACAAACCTGGCAGAACCCTACACGCGGGTAGACTGAAGTTTTCAGATCTCGTTAAAAACCCTTGGATCAAAAATTTTTCCTCTGCTTCTATCTGAACACCCCTTACCTTTAAAATTTGGTAGGGGACTTCGCCACTCAGGATATGGTTGCTTAAAATAGAAGAAAAATACAATTTAAACCCATCCAAAAAACCCCCACGACAGCTGGCTAAATTTACGGCTTCGATTTTCCCGAAGGGTAAAACCGATTTCAAATCACGACCCTGCGCTGTTTCCCCTTCAATCACCTTCAGCCCGCGCTGGGCCTAGTTGATCCTTTGGGGAAAAAGGCACTTTACACCATTCTCCACCGTACCAGGTGTAAAAAAAAAGTACCGGCCTAAACAGGGTTTTCTTTCTTTTCCGAAAAACTTTAATATCGCCCCAACAGGGCCCCTTTTTCCCCCCCCTACATGTTAAAATTTCGTTGCCGGGGCCCCCCCTTTTAAACCTTTGAGCAAAATTTAGGGTATTTCCTAATAAAGCTCAATAAAGTTAAAAAAAAGCTCAACATTACCAAAAAAGTTCCAAATCCGATTATAGGGGTTTTAAAGAACAAAATTTTTCCTTTTTAAAAGTTTTATTGATCAAAGAGGAAAAATCTATTCGTTGCTGGGGCCAAAAATTGGTTTTTTCGAATTTTTTGTAGACTTGACAGGGCCGCTTTAGAGTAGCTCCATTTTTTTCTTTTAAAAATCAACTGAAAATTAGGGGGGCAAACTGGGTGTAAGATAAAAAACAAACCAATTTTACAAATTTTTTTACTAAATTAAAATTTCCTGGAATTATTTTGAAAAAAAAATACCACGGTTCCTGATTCTAAACAGGGAAAAAACATTTAAAAATAGATTTAATGTACTTAAAAAAAAAGGCGTTTTTTTTTTTTCTTTAACACCCAAAGAACTAACATGTGTTATGAAAGATGTCAGACAAAAAAAAGAAAAAAAACAGGGGTAAAAATTCCAAAAAAAAATTTTCTCCAAAGGGTGGGATTTTTTCTTTTTGTTTGTTGTTTTCTTTCTTGCGTCCGTTTCTACACTTCGATCTTTTTCTTAGGCCAATCCCTACCCAAACTCCAATTTGAATTATCACCCTAAAATTGATAACGCTTTTAGTCAGCCTCATTTGCACTGAATCAACAAAAAGCAGACAATTTTACAAAATATAAGAAAAAAATCCATGTTTTTTTTACTTTTTGTTTTTTTTTTCCCCCATTGCCATTGACATCTTTTCATTTCTTTTCCTAAAATCCCTGAGACTGCCCCCCACGGGGTTATTTCTACATTGCCCCCAAAGCTTTCTCATTTTTTTAAACCCCTCTTAAAACTTTTTAAACAGGTTTGATTTCACTATGTTTTCCAAAGAAACATCAGAGCGAACTTGTTTTTTTAAACACAATTTAAATCACAAAACAATGGTTTTTTTTTGAAAGAATAAACATTTTAAAATCTCTCTTAAATGGGGGGGCGTCTAATTATTCGAAATGCCCACTCAGGTCTTTGAAATTTGATTTTTGCACCCCCGGGTTTATGATAATCTCACTGAACGTATTAACCTGACTATAAACGTTCATGGGTACACAAAAGTTTTGTTTTTTGGTCCTTATACTTCCGGATGGCAATTTTTGAGCCTTACCAAAGCGCAACGATCATATCATTTTCCCCGTCCAACCAGTCTCGTAAAATATTTTGTTGCTGACAACGATTGGACAGTCTCAATTAAAAAACACCTGTTTTTATGAAAGTTGGAAACATCCCCAAAGAGTCTGCCAAGAACCAGAACTTTTACCGATCAAATAGGGATTTTGACACACCCTCACACATGCTCGCAAACTTTAGTGGGTTGTTTATAAAAAATAAGGGAAATGAAACGACCTCTCCTGACATTGTTATTGTTTTTAAACCCCCAAACTGGGTGACTATTATCACAATTTTTTCGTCAGTTAAAAATTTTTTAAATTACAAAAATATTTTTCTGTGTTATGATAGAATCCGGGCCAAAGGGATTACAACTTTGCCACCCGGGAAAAGTATAACGACCAACACACAAAACCGTGTAACCATAACTTTTATATGGTTAATACTTTAGTGAAACAACTCACAAACGCGGATGGCAAAAACATAACAAAGGCCTATTGCGTCATCTCATACATCTAATCTATTGATAAGCGGAAACAAGGGTTTTTTACAACACTACTATCGATATAAAGCCTGGGTTGTTTGCTGTTCAACCATCACTGCCATTGTTTACATTATGCGACCAGAGGCGGGGTTTATCTACCTGCTTTTGTAACGTTATATTTCTAAAAACGTGAACACTTTCACTAGGGGGTCATTTGGCACACTTTGCAATGTCCCCCAATGTTTTCGAGCACATGGAAAGAAAGATAGACATGCCATTTTTTTCGGCCATGCTATTTTTTAAAATATTTTTCACAACAAATGACTGTGGCTGACTGTAAGGGGTATCGAAAAAATTTAAATTTTAAGTTAAACGTTTTCAATCCAAATGAATCAAAGCATGATTTATCTTTGACCCCAAAAATCTCAAAGGGAACCCTTTTTGCCGTGCAGCTCATGGACTTTTTTTTAAAGACAAGCGAACTGGTTGCTTATATTCCGGATACAAGTTGTGAACTTTTTAGCCAAACCATTTAAAATACTCGTCTAAAAAAGCGCTTGGGCCAAAAGGGGTCACAACATGCCATCCGGAAAAATAAAACCAACAACAAAAATCAGGAACCCAAAAATTTAAGCGGTTAATACAGTTTAGGAAAAAACCACAAACCGGAGGCAAAAAACAAAAACAAAGGCCTAGTACGTCATCTGCATCATCAAGATCAGCAGAACGTCACTCGGGGCCTTTTTATTGTTTTTGCCTCCGGTTTGTGATTGTTTTCACTAACTGTATAACCAGACTTTAAAAATTTTGGTTAAACCCGAGTTTTTGTTTGACCGTTATCTTCCCTTGGGAATGTTTTTAACTCCTTGGGGAACGCATTTATCTAATTAAAGCGCTTGCCAAGGGGTTCACAACATTGCCCTCCGGAAGTATAACGGACCAAACACCAAACTCGTTAAAACCCGAAATTTTTAGTCGGTTATAAAATTTTGTGAACAACTCACAAACGCGGTGGGAAAAAACAAAACAAAGGGGCCGAGTGACGTTTTATTTGCAACATCATAGATAGTAGCCTTGGCTAAGAATCCACAACATTGCCATCCCCGGGAATATAACGAACCAAACAACAAAAGTATTTATCATGAACTTTTATAGATAGAGCAGATACGTCACCCACCTTGTTATTTTTTTGCCCTCCCGGGTTTTTGAGTTGTTTTTCCCCTAAACTTTTTAACCAACTATAAAATCATGGTTACACAGAGTTTGGTTTGGTCCGTTAATTCCGGTGGAAAATTGTAAATCCTTGGCCCCAAACGCATTTTTATCTAAGTCTGGGTTAAAACAGTTCGGATAATTATCAAAACCGGATGGCAAAAAACAATAACAAAGCCAAAAATGACGTCTCTCATTCACTATAGCCTTGACAAAAGCCACAACATTCCATCAAGTTTTATGCGCTTGGGTAAGAACCAAAACATTTTCCATCGGGGTTTTTTACGGCCAAAAACAAAAAAATGTGTAAACCGTAACGTTTATGTTTGCTTAATACACTTTAGTTAGAATTTCCCAAATTTGAGCCTTTCCAAGACTCAACTATGCACCGACGAGGGTCGAACCAAGACCCCCGTCCTGAACGAGGTCAAAACCCCAAGCCCCCAAATCCTCACGAAAAAAAGAAAGCAATTTTGAATCAGATCTTACCAACAATTTTTAAATGGTTTTTGTAATTATCGATCCTGTCGATCGCTGTATGAAATGCACCTGGCTGTTCGTTCAAACTCATTCAAATATTTCATTTATGAAAGTTTATTTCGTAGACAATGCACGGGTTTTATGCAAAAATTTCATAACAACAATTTATTTCTTCAATAACCTAGCAGTAATAAGGAAATTAAATGCAATTAAAAATTTTTCAATATCTTTTCGAATGTTTTTGAAACCCTAAACTTTTTAAAAAGTTTTAAAAATCCCCGTGTTTATGGCTTTATACTGCCGCATTGATTTAAAAAGTCTATGTCACGCCGCCTGGCAACGGCGGCCATCTTGGTTCAAAAAAAGAAAATCATTACTTTTTTTTTTCATGCTGGGTAAAACTTTTTTATATGCCTTGTGATCGAATTGTAAAATCAAACTGATTAAATTTTTTTTTTTCCCCTCTGGAAACGTTTAAAACCGCCGGGGGGAAATTTTTATACGGGATCCGCCATTGTTCCGTAGTTTTAAACCCGGGTTTTAAATTACCCTGCGTCATTAAAAGGAAGGACGTTACACTTTAATCCATTTGGAAAGTAAATCAAACGCTTTCTTCAACAAAAAACTTTACTTTTTT
>NW_027627152.1:0-5459 GCF_034508935.2 Berghia stephanieae
ATTATTTATTATTTTTATTATAATTAATTATTATTATTTATTATTATTATTATTATTATTATTATTATTATTATTATTATTATTATTATTATTGTTAACACTATTCCTGCTCCGAGGGAAATCTCTCTTTTTCTTTTTTTTTTTATATTTTGACTAAACCTTAGAGTTTTTTGTTTGCTAAAACCTTTATGTAAATGTTCCGTTTCAGAGCATGAATTTCTTAAATTGTTTTTATTCTTAAGACAATTATTGTTTTTACTATCTGACCATTTGGTCGCTCTCTGAATATTTCTGTTTGTTTGCTTTTTAATTATTTATTCTTTTTAGACACTATATGAGATCGGAGTGGGGGCGAATATATTTGCTAGAAATTAGAAAAAAAAACAAAGAGAGAGGAGAGAGAGAGAGAGAGAGAGAGAGAGAGAGAGAGAGAGAGAGAGAGAGAGAGAGAGAGAGAGAGTTTAATAATAAAAAAAAAGAGGTGGGGGGAGGATGGATGGGACATTTATCCTTTCAACGTTCTGTAAAAAGAAGACGGAATTTAAAAAAAAAAAATTAAAAAAAAGTGACGTTAACAGGATTCGACCCACAACGTCGATTATGGTCAAACTTCCAGGGCAGAACGACTAAACCATTCGGCCATGACACCCACTTCGAAGTTGACGCATATTGTGTATATGTAGGAACAACTGATTTTAATGTTGGTTAATTTATGTTTTTATAGATATTTTATTAACTTTCCTTATTTCTATGTGCATCTGGAAAACTTTCCATATTCTGGAATGTGGATAATTGTTTAAAAGAGCGGAGTTTCAAATATGCGTCTGGGGATAATAAAAATTTGTTATCCCCAGACAGGTGTCTGGGGAAACAAATTTTTATTATCCCCAGACAGGTGTCTGGGGATAATCACAGCGACATTAAACATTGCGATTACTATTTCTATCTTCAAAAAAAAAAAAATTAAGCTTTTATATAGCGCAATAATCCACGTGAACTTAATGTGGATGTAAATGTGTTCAAAACTCTTTACAGGGAGTCCTTGACCAACAGCAATCATTTAACATGTAGGACGGGACATGACGCCTGTTAGGCGATATTACATTTTATTTTCGGACAGAGACAACGTTGTTAACGGCCAGGTACTCATTTTACATCTGAGTACGGTGAGACTCGAAACCAGGACCTTCTGAAAACGAGTTTCATACTCATACCACAAGACTACTTAACCGCACATAATATTATGAGTCTACTGCAGAATGAATCACGTGATAGTAGCATTAAAGAGAATTTAATTAATTTATAATTACAACACGACAGACTTGAAACACATTCCTAAGCTCTACAGTTCGAGTAACACCTACCTGCAGTAACCTATAAATAAATAATACATTATAATGGTCTTAGTTGTAATGGTTTACTTATACAATTCAAACAAATCAACGAAAGTGTGTTGTGTGTTATTTTGTACAAGACAACAGTAGACGAACGACACATCTGTATTGACACAAAGAGACAATAAATGTGTTTTTAAATAAACAATAAATACCTGGTATGTTATGCAGATATATCTATATTCCTAAACTGGAACTTTACACGAAAGGAAGACGATGAAATCATGAAATCGAATCGATCTCAATTTATTTCCAATCAATAACCCGTCAGAACGAAACAAAACACCACACGTAGGTAATTGCACACTCGAGATTAATAAGATATGTTTTATTTGCTGCTGTAGGGTAGAGAAATAGCCTCATAATAATAGAAGGTAAATAATTATGTTTACACACCTACACACAGAATAATATAATATCCGAGTGGCAGAGAAATACGTACAGTAGCTTTGTTATCGACTGGGTCGCGAGTATGGGCAGCGAAAGATTATTTCATGCCGGTTCCTTAAATACAAAAATGCCAAACTAGTTTCATGTCGGTCAACTACAAAAAAAAACAAAAAAAAAAAACAAGTACAAATTCATGTGTTTTGTTTATCATGTTGGCTGAAGAAGGGATTAGAGCCCGAAGCGTTCCGTGTTTGGTATTTTGTTCTTGTTCTTTCATTTTTTAAAAGCCGTTATATTCATTGTCGTTTCTTTTTCTGCTTTTATACAGTCTACAGTTTTGTACTAATATAATAAACTATGCTTTACGGGTATTCAGGAATCTTGTGAAACAGCGCAGCAGCAGACCGCTAAAAGCTTCTATGGGCGGCAAATTTGGTCTAGTGATATGATACTCGCTTTCGGATCGGAAGGTTGAGTTCGAGCCCTTTCTCGGGATAGTTGAGTCTTGAAAAGGCTCTCTACCCCACATTCTTTCACCGTACTTAAGTGTAAAGGGAATACCTGGCCGTTAACTGCGTTGTCTCTGTCAGAAAAAAAATTGTAATTCGCCTAACAGACGTATGTCTCG
Source organism: Berghia stephanieae (assembly GCF_034508935.2). Taxonomy (NCBI): domain Eukaryota; kingdom Metazoa; phylum Mollusca; class Gastropoda; order Nudibranchia; family Aeolidiidae; genus Berghia; species Berghia stephanieae. Next base: position 2,413 of record NW_027627152.1, read on the forward strand.
TCTAAATGTTAAATGTTGCTGTTGGTTAGGGACCTCTTGTAGAGTGTTTGAGCACGTTTTTTGGATATTGTGCTATATAAAAGCTCAAGTTTTTTTAAAAGGTCAATGTACAATAAATTTTGCCATCCTTTCATCACAGCAACCAGAACAAACGTGTCTTTCATTTCGAAATCATCATCATCATTACATCCCCATCACTTAATTTATTGTTTTATTATTATTAAATTTTTATTATTATATTATTATTATTATTTATTATTATTATTATTATTATTATATTATTTTCTTTTTTTTTTTATTTTATTTTAAATTATTATTTTATTTTATATTATTTATTAAAATTATTATTATTTTTTATTTTTTTTTTTAATTTTAATATTTTTATTATTATTTTTAATTTTATTATTTTTAATTTTTTTATTTTATTATTATTTTTTATTTTAAAATTTTTATTTTTTTATTTTAATTTATAATTATTATTTTTATTAGGTTTTAAATTTATTATTTCCATTTTTTTTATTTGGTTTAAAAAAAATCCTATTGGGAAAGTTTATCCTAAAACATGAAAACGTGCCCCAAAACCACAGATGAGATTCCGGCTAAAACCCCTTTCCCTCCGTTTTCCAAACACACAAAAATAAGCCCGCATAAAATTAAAAGCCACGGTCTAACCTTTAAATGCGACCCCCAAAATTGTTGGTTGATGTTTTGAACGGTGTGTTGATTATTCAACAATCCCTGCCGCATAAATGCTCGCCGCGTATTGATGCTATGCGTTTAGGTAAAATACCAAATCTTGGTTTTTTTAATATAGCGTAATATCCACTGAAAAGTGATCAAAGCGCTTTACAATGATGGGTCCCTGGTCAACAGCAACATTTAACATTTAGGTCGGGACATGATGCCTGTTAGCGATCTTACATTTTTTTCGGACAGAGACAATTTCTGTTAACGGACAGGTACTCACTTTACACCTGAGTACTGTGAGAGAATGTGAGTCCTTCTCCAAGGACTCAAATATGCGGGGCCCAACGAGGCTCGAACCCAGGACCTTCCCATCCGAAAGCGAGTGTCTTACGACATAGCTGTACAACATTCTCCAGTCGGATATAAGGTACCAACACAACACAACTGTGTAAAAACCCTGAACGTTTATTGATAGATCGAAGTTGACGTCACTTGGGTCTTTGTTATTGTTTTTTGCCACCACGTTTATGAGTAATTATCACTTTTATTAACGGGTATTAACTGTATTAACCAGACTAAAAGTTCACGGTTACACCTAGTTTTGTGTGTTGATCCGTTTATATTTCCGGATGTCAATATTGTGAATTTCTAGTCAAGCGCATACTATCTATATTCTGAAATAATTTAGTGAGAAGTAATCACCAAAAGGGCTGCCCTAAAACAATAACAAAGAGCTGTTTGACATCAATGTCGTTCCTTCTATGGGCTGACCCGATAAAGATGTCGGCACGGACAAAACACTAAGAATAAAGAGAAGAGCGCGAGACCAACCCATACCAACACCCGACGTCCTCTGTCGTTTTTTTTTTTTTTTTTTTTTTTCGTTTTTTGTTGTTTTTTTTTTTTTTTTTTTGTTTTTTTTCGAGCTTGGTATGGCAGTCTAGCTGCGCTTCTCTTTATTTATGTTCGTGACCGACGTCTTTATCCGAAGATGGTAAAATAGAGGACGGCAGTGTCAGGTCGTGGGAGTCATCTCCGTGTGGGTAGCCCAAATGATAAATTGCGTTTATCAAGAAACTCATAACACCGTCAGCCGGATATAACAAACAACACACAAATCTATGTGTAACCTTAAACGTTTATAGTCTTGATTGATAGAATTTAGTGAGAACTACTCAGAAAAAAGGCTGCCGACGTCAATAGTCCCTTTAACAGTCGTACTGTCACTTCCTTCCTTATGACGTATGGTAACTTAGTTTAAAACTGGTTCTAAACTATCGAACAATGCTGACACCGTATGAAATTTTTTCCTCCCCGGCGAGCTTTAAACGCGTATCCAAGGGGAAAAACCCATCAATTTGATCAGTTTTTTACTTTTAAAACATTCTGATCACAAGGCATAGAAAAGGGAATGAAAAGTTCTAGCCAGCATAAGAATAAAAAGTAATGATTTTCTTTGTTTAGAACCAAGATGGCCGCTGTTGCCGGGCGCGTGACATCAGACTACTGAATCAAATTGGATTTAATAATTTGATCTCACGTCGCCCACAACGGCGGCCATCGTGGTTCTAAACAAAGAAAATCGGTACTTTTTATTCTTCATGCTGGTTAGAACTTTTCATATGTCTTGTGATCAGAATGTATAAGTAAAAGTCAAAACACGATCAGATTTATAATGTTTTTCTCCTCTGGATACCTTTTTATGCCGTCGGAGAAATATTTCATAACTCGTTTTGTTTAGAGCCAGTTACTAAGTTACCATGCGTCATTACAAGGGAAAACAAGAACAATGGCGGGTGCCCTTATGAAATGTTCTCCGACGAGCATAAAAGTGTATCCAGAGGAGAAAAACATTGTAAATATGATCATGTTTTTTACTTTATAACATTCTGATCACATGACATATGGACCAATCGTCTCAAAACGGGCTTAGTCGTGTTGATCCAGATGCTAAAAAGTCAAATTAGAGCTAAACTGGGCACAATCTGATTTATGCTTTCAGCACACTAAAATATGATGTTCATTCTCCTCAATAACAATAATAATTTAATCCAATTAGAAAACATATGTTCCATAGGTGGGCATAATTAGTGATAACCCGAAATTGAAATTGAGCTTTTGGGCAGTAAACCACTAAACGTGCTCAAAGCGCATTTACAAGGGGTCCCTGACCACAGCAACACGTAACAGTAGAACGAGACCTGACGTCTGTTAGGCGATATTGCATTTTTTTTTCCGACATAGACAACGCCCGGTACTCATTTTTTCACATGATACGGTGGAAAAAAGTGAGTAAAGCCTTTTCCAAGGGCTCAATATCGCCGACGAGGGCCGAACCCAAATTTCCGATCCAAAGCGAG
>NW_027627153.1:0-5459 GCF_034508935.2 Berghia stephanieae
TTATTTATTTTTTTTGTATTGGGGGTATTACGTTGTTTTTTTGTTTTGTGGTGATTAATGGTACCAGTTTTTTTTTTGGTTCCATTTACCATTTTTTTTTCTCCACTTTCATGTTTTGTCATCAAATTGTTGATTTATTGGCGAAAGCCTAAGACGGAATGAGCATTGAAACTGTGAAAGCTATTCTAAATGTAGACATTAAACAACATTGGCGGCAGAACAGATCCCTGAGAGACTCTATTCCTCAGATTCCTGACTTTGCTGGTGGTGTCTCCAAGAGCAACATGGATTTGTCCTTTGCCCTAGGATAGAAGAGGACCCTTCAATGTCTATTTGCATTCTTGGTGGTTTTTGCAAGTTTCAGCATTAACCACCAAGGGCAAGAGCTGGGACCATTACATTCATCATCATCATCATCATCATTATCATTATCATCATCATCATCATCATCATCATCGTCATCATCATCATCAACATTTTCATCATCATCATCGTCGTCGTCGTCGTCGTCATCATGAATTACACCACCGTCACCACCACCATCACACACCACCACTACCATCATCATCATCATCATCATCATCATCATCATCATTATCATCATCATCATCATCATCATCATCATCATCCTCATCATCCTCATCATCATCACCCTCCTCCTCCTCATCATCATCATCATCATCATCACCATCATCACCATCATCATCATCATCATCCTCATCATCATTATCATCATCATCATCATCATCATCATCATCATCATCATAATCATCTCACTCACACACCTTACACACCACCTCCTATCATCCCAATCTTGACCTCCCCCCCCCCCCTCCGCTTTCCCTATTTCCCTCCCATCCAGTAATATCAGCGATTCTTAAATATCAAACCAAAACGTTACTTACTGTAAAGTAGATTTCCCCACCAATAGTTTTATAGATAGTATGCGCTTGGCTAAGAAGCTCACAACATTGCCATCCGGAAGTATAACGGACCAAGACACAAAACTTAGTGTATCCAAGAACGTTTATAGTCAGTTAATGCAGTTCAGTGAGTATCACTCATAAACGCGGATGGCAAAAAACAATAACAAAGACCAGAGTGACGTCATCTTCGAACTATCTATAGTTTAATAGTGATACTTGACTGCTAGAAGCTGTGGACTGTAAAAAGTCATAAACAAAAATGAATATAAACAACTCTAAAACAGAGAAAATACCAAACATGTAATGTTTCGGGCTCAAACCCCTTCTTCAGCTAACAAAAAAAAAAAAACAAAAAAAAAACAAAAACAAAAATCAAAACAAAACAAAAAAAAAAAAAAACAAAAAAATAAACAACTAAAAACAAACACAAACAATAAAGACATAAATACATTACTAAAATTCCAGATAGATGACAATAATTTTATAGAAGGAACTAAATTGACGCCATCCAGGTCTTTGTTCTTCTTTTTAGCCAGCCAATTAAAAAAACTATTATTTTTTTAAATCCCTTTATTTATCCCATAGGGAAATTTGTCTCTAGGGTCTATTCCTATGGAATACTGGAATAATCCAGGCGTTAGCCGCAGTGTAGCGCCATAAATTGAGCAAGGGTGAGGTGACTTACTCAAGGCCACAAAGCGCATCGGTGGTGATCGAACTCGGTACCTCCGGGTACGAAAAAAAGACCGTACCGATGAGCCACGCTGCGAGTCCCAGGTTTGGGAATAGAAGAAGAAGAAGAAGAAGAAGAAGAAGAAAGAAGAAGAAAGAAGAAGAAGAAGAAGAAGAAGAGAAGAAGAAGAATCATCATCATTTTCCAACTCTCAAACACAACAGGGGGTTTACAGTACAGCGGGGGTTGACACCTGTAGTTAGCCCTGGCCAAACAACACATCAAAACAGCAGATCAAAGGAAGGCGCCCCTGACACGGCCGTGGATATAAATAACACATTTATTATCCCTGCAGTGATGCAGATCGCAAGGTCGCGCCAGTGCTTTTAATTATGTAAGAAAAATTGGGGCTGGGTTTGTCCATCAGGGTTGCCAATTTGGCAGATTTTCTGCCAAATGTCCTTTTTTTGGCAGAATTTGAAGTTGTCTTGCAGAAAAAAAAACGGTTTGGCAGTTTGCCAGATATTTGTCAGATTTTATTTTCCACGTTTTCCATGGCAATTTTTATGTATTAGTGCTTTTTTTAAACTTGAGAAATGAAAAAAAAATTATGACATCTGCCTTTCGAATTTTTTGTTTAACAAAACTGATGAGTTTTCAAAGGGGGTACTATAAATAGTACGGTTTGGCAGATTTTTGTGGTATTTGGCAGATTTTTAAAACCAGTTGGCAGAATGCCTGAAAAATAAATCTGGCAACCCTGTAAACCATGGATGTACGACGGAACTAAAAACAAACATGGCGGTGGAGGGCGGGTTTTTTTTGCGTGTGTGTGTGTGTGTGTGTGTGTGTGGTGTGTGTGTGCGGCTATAGATAGTTCGAAGATGACGTCGCTCAGGTCTTTGTTATAGTTTTTTGCCATCCGCGTTTTATGAGTAATGCTCATGGAACTGTAATTAACCCGACTATAAACGTTCATGGATACACACAGTTTTGTGTGTTGGTCCGTTATACTTCCGGGTGGCAATGGTATGAGTTTCTGAGACAAGGCATACTATCTATAGTCAGGTTAATACATTAGTCAGAATTACTCATAAACGCGGATGGGAAAAAACAATAACAAAGACCTGAGTGACGTCAACTTCGAACTATCTATAGATAGTATGCGCTTGGCTAGAAGCTCACAACATTGCTATCCATCCGGAAGTATAACGGACCAACGTAACAAAACTATGTGTATCCATGAACGTTTATAGATAGTATGCAGATGACGTCACTCAGGCCTTTGTTATTGTTTTTGCCATCCGCGTTTGTGAGTTGTTCTCACTAAAACTGTATTAACCAGACTATAAAAGTTCATGGTTACACAGAGTTTGTGTGTTGGTGCGTTATACTTCCGGATGGCAATGTTGTGAACTCCTTGGCCAAGCGCATTCTATCTATAGTCAGGTTAATACAGTTCACTGAGCATTACTCATAAACGCGGAGGCAAAAACAATAACAAGACCTGAGTGACGTCATCTTCGAACTATCTATATTCTGGTTAATACAGTTTAATGAGAATTACTCATAAACATGGATAGCAAAAAAACAATAACAAAGACCTGACTAACGTCAACTTCATTATATCTATATGGAACACTTATAAGGTGCTGTTTCTCAGCCCATCTTCAACGACAACATTCCACCTCCCACCCTCCCTTCATACTCCATCTCACCTCCCAACACCCCCCCCCCCCCCCCTTCCCCATCCGTCCTGGTCAACATAATATATTTCATTACTTTTTAGTTGGTCTCGTAATGCAAGAAAATACAGTCGGCCAGCCAGCAGGCCTTTTAGCTGTGCCTGCTGATAGCATGTAAGTATGTATGCTGGTGTCGTTTTGTTTTTGGTTTTTTTTTTGTTGTTTTTTTTTCTCTTTCTTTTCCTTTTCCTTTCCTTTTCTTTTAGATAACCTGCACGAAATACCTCACCTGCTGAGGTCAGTCCGTGTGTGTGTGTGTGTGTGTGTGTGTGGATGTGTGTGTGGATGTGTGTGTTATGTGTGTGTGTGTGTGGTACCTGCGTTTTTTCTAGAGAGAGAAAGAGAGAGAGATATATAGATAGATAGATAATAGATAGATAGAAAGAGAGAGAGAGAGAGAGATAGATAGATAGATAGATAGATAGATAGAAAGAGAGAGAGAGAGAGAGAAGAGAGAAGAGAGAGAGAGAGAGAGAGAGAGAGAGAGAGAGAGAGAGAGATGTCAATTTGAGTACTGACCGTTGTGACGTATTTTAATATACATACAGATAGGCTTTGAACATCTCAAATGGACGATACAGCACAGTGCATCATGGGACCAAGTCATTTGGTCATTTGATATTTTATATCTGCCCAGCATCTAAAAACAAAAACAAAAACAAAAGCAAAACAAAACAAAACAACACACAAAAAAAAACTAACAAAAAAAAAAAAAGAAAAGAAAAAAGAAACAACAAAAAATAAATAAATAAAATATAAAAAAACAAAACCCCAGACAAACAACCCCCTCCCCAATAAAATAGTAAAAGGAAAAAACCAAACAATATAAATTAAAAAAATAATTAGATAAATAAACAAACAAATTTTACCATATTTATTTCCTTCCATAAACGACCGACTTTCACTTATTTGCGATAATATTAGTTTCCTTACCGTTAATTATTATAGAAAACTAATAACCCAACTGGCGGTCTAATAAACCAATGACAAGTGCCGAGTGACGTCAGCTTCCTTCATTCTGCAATATGTGTGAGAGATTTTAGTAAGAACAAATGGCGAACAAATCACCCAAATGGCGGGCTTGAACTAAATATCACAGGGCTGTGTGACGTCATCTTAAAATTCAAATTGAGATTTTATATAGTGGCGATATCCACTAAATGTGCTCAAAACGCTTTACAAGGGGTCCCTGACCAACAGCAACATTTTACTTTCAGGACGGGACATGACGCCTGTTAGGCGATGTTACATTTTTTATCGGATCGGACAAAGACAACGCTGTTAACCGGCCCAGGTACTCATTTTACACCTGAGTACGATGAAAGAATGCGAGTAAAGAGCCTTCTCCAAGGACTCAACTATGCGCCGAGCGAGGCTCGAAACACCTTCGGAACCTTCCGATCCGAAAGCGAGTGTCATACCACTAGACCACATAGCCGCACTATCACTATCGTCTTCATTTATTGTATAGATAGAATGCGCTTGGCCAAGGAGTTCACAACATGCCATCCGGAAGTATAACGGACCAACACACAAACTCTGTGTAACCATGAACTTTATAGTATGGTTAATACCGTTTAGTGAGAACAACTCACAAATGCGGATGGCAAAAACAATAACAAAGGCCTGAATGACGTCATCTTCGAACTATCTATAGATGGTATGCGCTTGGCTAAGAAGCTCATAACATTGCCACCCGGAAGTAAACGGACCAACACACAAAACTGTGTGTATTCATGAACGTTTATAGTCGGTTAATACAGTTCAGTGAGCATTACTCATAAACGCGGATGGCAAAAAAAAAAAAAAACAATAACAAAGACCTGAGTCAACGTCATCTTCGAACTATCTATACAAATGTTCAGATTTTAGATAATTTTATTAGTCCAACACTTTAAGATGACTGGGTACAGATTTAACATAAGGTAGACCTCTTCGGAATGTCCGACGAATTTGAATAATAAACATAACTCATTGCATCAACGCCGCATAAGGGCTGTTTGAGACACCTGGCGGTGGTCATTGCAGCTGTGGTCATCGCAGTGGTCATCTCCTAATTTAATTAGGGGGCCTGAATCGTGACGGGGTTTTGGTGCTTCGACAACAAATTGGTCA
>NW_027627154.1:0-5457 GCF_034508935.2 Berghia stephanieae
GTATGATGTTTTTTGTATGTATTGTATGTATGTTTTTATGTATGTAGTATGTATGTATGTATGTAGATTTGTATTTTGTTGTATGTATGTTTGTTGTTTTTTGGATGTATGTATGTTTGTATGTATGTTTTGTTGTTTTGTTTGTATCCCTGATTGAGAAATGTGAGGGGTATCACACAAATAGCAGTTCGAAAAGACAATAACAAAGAGCAGAGTGAAGTCAACTTCCTTCGTTCTACTGATTGTTAAACAAACCATACTATTTTTGTCAAGCATGCTTGAATGTGTGTCACAAATTTAAAATTAAATTTGAACTTTTTATAGGCAATACCCACAAAACGTGCTCAGGGTTTAAAAGGGGCCCCTGGTAAAACAGCAACTTTTAAACATTTAGGCGGAACTGAGACTGTTAGGCGATATTACATTGTTTTTGGGCAGAGACAACGCTTTTTATGGTCGGGGTACTTTTTCCCCTGATTTAAGGTGAGAGAATGTGAGTAAGAGCCTTCCCCAAGGACTAAAACTATGCCCGGCGAGGCTCGAACCCGGATCTTCGATCCAAAAGGAGTTCTACCAATTATAGACCACATAGCCCCCGGTATTATCCCTAAAAACCCTCCACAAGCGCTTTTTCCCCCATTAAATCCTATTCAGTGTATCTGAGGGGTACTACTCAGTGTCTGTGGGTGGGGGGGGGGGGGGGGGGGGGGGGGGCTTGTGGCCTTGGTTCGAGTTTTTGGGCGCTAAGTTGAGTTTATTTCCATTCTTTTATTTTCGGGTCAATGCTATCTATACACTAGATTGTAGTTAAAGGTCCTTGGTTTAAAGAGTGATTTTCCCATTCTACTTTTTATTTTCACTGTTGGTTGGAATCCCTGTAAAAGCTCTCGGTTTATTTTATGTTGTGTATAGTGCTATTGAAAGCTCAAGTTCTTATTAGAGTTTGTTTTAAAATATACATTTTTAAGAAATCGTATGAGAAAAAGTGGGGGCCCCATGGATGTGCTCAAGAAGCAGGAAGAAAAGGCTTAATAAAGACTGGGGTTAGGGCGTTTTTTTTGGGTCTGGATAGCTCATACGGTAGAGTCACGCTCTCCCCCGGGCCCGGTGAGTTGCCGTACCGGTAAAGATCGCGGGTTCGAACCCCCATCGCCGCCGCGAATTTTTTTATTCTCTATTGTCTTTGGCACTTTCATACTCACTTCATTTTTGTTGTTATGTGCTGTAGCTTATGTTGTGTGTTTGGACACCCCACACGCTTTCCCCACATTGTCAATAATAGTGTTATGATTTGGAATTAATCCTTCGATAACTACCCGCGGGGAAACCCTACGAGAACGATGATCAAAAGCAAGCGAGACTGCGTACAAGGAAAAATAAAATGTTACGAAAGAGATGAAAGGCGTATTGAAAGAATATGTCCATTACTTTTTAAGTTATATACTAAATTTTTTTTACGATTCCCAGGCCACGAATTTAACACACACCACACACACCACCAACACCACACAAAATGACGTGCACACACAGACATACTACTAAACCCCACTTCCGCACTCATTGAGATGGTGATAATAATGACCATTGTTTTGATTTAAAGATGTCAACATGAAAAAGACTTGATAATGTGGATTATTTATGTGGGGATGAGGATACTGTTATCGATATTAGTGATGATATCTTTGTGGTGGTGGTGTTGATTATGATGATGATGATGATGATGATGAGGAAGAGGAGGAGGGGATCGAAGAGGGTGATGATGATGATGAGGGATGATGTGTTTGATGATGTGATGATTGATGATGATGATGAAGAGGAGGAGGGAGGAGGAGGAAGAGGATGATGATCATAATGAGAATAATGTTGACGGTACAATTGAAACCCAACCTGCTAGTAAAGAGTTTATATGAACTACGAGTATTCTACCATTTACATATTACGGACATGTTTTATATTAAAACTATGAAACCCAAAACAAATTATAAATATGCAATTACGCCACACGGATAGAACAACCCCAGACTTGACACATATCTATATGTGTTCACCAACAGAAATTTGGTTATTTTATATCTGACACGCTGATTTTTTTGTCGTCTTTATCTGTATTACTGCATTGTATTGTTGGAATGTAATTATTGTAAATTAGACATTTGATATTATGTATTGTTTAAGCAATAGGGGGACCTTATCAGCCCCAAACGTTATGGCTTGTATACGCCAAAAAAACCAATAATATTTTTAATTTTTTAAAAGGCTGTAATGTTACTATTATGGGAAGTTGCCCCGTCTTGTTGAAAAACAAAGGATAAATTTGAAAGGATGTCTTGAACTTTTGTTGTTGTTCTAAAAGTTTATTCTGATTTTGCGCGTTCACTTTTGTGGTTGGTGTCAATGAAATGCAATCTTGTCTTTTCATGCCAACCTACTTCAGCAGACATAAAAATTATTTTGATAAACTTATTGCTTTGATGGTAAAATTTATATTCAGTGAAAATGTCTAATTTTTTTTGACTGTAGACAACCTTGTTATATGGTTTCTAGAGATATATAATAAGATATATAATGTGTTTGGAAAATTTGGATTTTGTGAAACCGAAACCACAGGGACAAATCATCACCAAATTTTGCATGGTATTTACAATTGAAAGAATATGGTTTGCGTGATGATTTATCGAAAAATCAAATTTGATTCGTCAAATCCATCTAAATCAGACGCCATCATTTTCAGCACGTGGGTTGAGTGTCCAACTTTCGGTTAGCGAGTATGGCAATGAGGTGGGAAAGTACTTGAAATTGAATGGGTACCGTTAGTGGAGCCTTAGTGTTACACAGAATCCAATTTGCCAAATATATATAATTATAATGTGTGTGGGGGGGGGGTTTGGGGAGGGGGGGGTGGGTGGGTCCATTTATGTGGATGCGTTGGGTATAATAATATAATTGGTTACTTTGAGATAATTTTGTATCGAGGTTTTGCCATGTGTGTTATTTATGTGTATTGTGTGTGTGTGTGTGTGTGTGTGTGTGTGTGTGTGCCCCTTATGTTTATTATAACCCCATGTTTAGACACAATGTGCATGATTGTGTGCGTTTTGGGCAAGTGTTTGGCTGTATCTGTTATTTGAATCGTTTTTCTTTTCATAGACCAATTTGTTTGAGCAATCTTTCCTCGCATGAATTACCATCTGTTGAAAAACATAATAATAAATTATATTATTATTATTATTATTATTATTATTATTTTTAATTATTATTATTATTATTATTATTATTATTATTATTATTATTTTACCATATTAATAATAATATAGTAATAGTAATAATAACAAACTAATAAATAATAATAATAAAAATAATAATAATAATAATAAATAATAAAAATTAATCATATCATCATCATCATCATCATCATCATCATCATCATCATCATCATCAATAATTTTAGAACTGAATAAGCATATTTTGTCAATAACATGATTTTTGAAAAAGAAGTTTGTTGTCATTACACAGGTGGTCAGGTCTTGAGTGCACTGATCCTACCGACAACAGTTTATGTATTCACATACATTTAGCTACAGGGGGACTGTGACCCCCCCCCCCCCCCCCCCCCCCCCCCCCCCCCCCCCCTCATCCACCCCTAGAGGAATGCATGCTTTTCGGCTCTCGTCTTTTTTATTATACCCTTTTTAAATTCTAAAGTTGGAGGTCTGTTTTATATATATTGTGCTTTGCATTGATTTTTTATGACTGTTTAACTGGATGGTGTACTTGTATGACTACCTTTATGGGCTGGTTGTGAATTATTGCTATGGCATTTTATGCCTGTTATCCTTTCCAGGGTGGTTATAGAAGGGCGTGTTTTGAAAATTAAATCAGTTTCGCAGCATAGCCATGCGCGCGAACCACTTTAAAATGGTGAATATATGTTTAGAGTGAGACAGACAATTGTTGTTATTATTGGTTTTTTTTGTTTTTGTAATAGTGAGATAGTTGTTGTTATTGATGTTTTTGTTTTTGTAATAGTGAGACAGTTGTTGTTATTGATGTTTTTTTTTGGGGGGGTAATATTTCCTATATAATGTTATTTTTTGTTATTATTTTGATGCGCTGTGTATACACAAATGTAATTAAATTTTTTTTTGAGTTATTGGACTTGTAACTATTTGTGCTATGTTTTGGGTCCAAATTCTTTTTGTTTTGTAATACTTCTCCATTATCTAATGTCATCACTGGTCATGGGCCCGCGCTATTTGCAGATGATACGCAACTTTATGCTACTGATAAAACTAAAAAAATCTCGAAAATTTGTGAAACGTGTGGAAGAATGTGTGACGGATGTAAAAAAATGGATGGATGCAAACAAGTTGAAAATGAATGGGGTCAAAAAACAAGAAGTGATTTATTGTGGGAAATAAAAGGGGATTTGAAGGTGAATGATTGTCTTGAGGTGTTGATTGGGGGTGAAAAGATCAAAGTTTCAAAGACTGTGAAAAATTTGGGTTTTCTATTTTGATTCAGAAAAGAGAATGTCAGCTCACATTTCTGCTCTCTTTTAAATCTTTATACTTTCAATTGAAAAAAATCAGTTCGATCCGTCAGTATTATTGCAATTGGAAACATGTGAAACATTGGTTGTTTCCCTCATTTTTTCGAAACTATATTATTGTAACTCCCTGCTTGTCAACTTGCCCCAGGCTTCTATTAAACAATTACAACTTCTGCAAAACAGTGCAGCAAGATTAGTTTTTGGCAAAAAAAAATTTGATCATGACAACCCCTTTGTCGGCCTTCTCCATTGGTTGCTAAATTTAAAAGCGCACATATTACAAAGCAGCGTGTCTTGTTTATAAGTGTTTGACTGGGATAGCACCGGCATATTTTCACAGATCAACGTGATCATCTTAATTACAAATTTAAGTCATGTAATGACCAAACGAAAATTTCGGAAAAAAGATCAAGAACAAAATTTGGTGATAGATCGTTTGCTTGTTTCGGCCCCAGATTTGGAATGAAATACCACGTGGTCTGAGGGAGTGCAAGTCTTTACCTACCTTTAAAAAGAATCTCAAGACACATTTTTACTGTATTTGTTTTATTGACTCTATGAATCCTTGATTTTTTCTTGAATTTTATTATTATTTTTTTTTTTTTTCACTTAAAATTGATATTTATATTGTAAAGTTTCCCAGAGCTTGTGTTTTACACGAGAATGAGCGCTATATAAATGTGTATTATTAATTTTATTATTATTATTATTATTATTATATTTATTATTATTATTATTATTATTATTATTATTATTATTATTATTATTTATTTTATTATTATATTATTATTATTTTAGTAACCCCCAAACATTGTGGGCTCTGTTTAAATCAGGCCGATAATTTTATATGTTCGGTTAACAGGGTTGGGGAGGGGGGGGGGGGGGGGGGGGGGGGTTGGGGGGGGGGT
>NW_027627155.1:2500-19689 GCF_034508935.2 Berghia stephanieae
GGCCTTTTGTTTTTTTTTTTGCCATCCGCTTTTGGGGGGGGTTGTTCTCACAAAACTGTTTTTAACCAGACTATAAAATTTCCCGGGGTTTCACAGATTTTGGGGTGTTGGCCCCTTTTAAAACCCCCGGGGGGGCAATTTTGGGGAAAAACCTTCCCAAAACGAATTCTTCTAAAACCCGGTGAAATTTTGAGTGTATTATCATAATTTTCCAAATTTTAAAAACGAGGCAAAACGGGGGTTAAAATTTTTGGGGAAAAAATTTTTTAAAATTTGGGTAAATTTTTAAAAAAATTTGCAGGGGTTAAAAACCAGCATTAAAAATCGATTTTGAAAAAACGAGCACAAAAGTTAAAAATCACCCCAAAAAATTTCGAAAAATTTAGAATTTTCTAGGCCCCCCGAAAAATTTTTATCGGTGCCAAAAACTTTTTCCCCCAGGGGTGAGTCATCTAAGGGCCCTTTTTTTCCCGGGTGGTAATTTTTCCAAATTGTATTTTGTCTGTAGAAAAATTTTTTTTAAAAAATTGGGGGTCTTATTTAGGGGAATACCTTAAAAGGGGGCTCAATGCGCTTTAAAAAGGCCCCCCGACCAACAGCAAAATTTAAAAAATGTGGGGCGGACATGGCCCCTTTTTTGCGTATTACACATTTTTTTGGGGGAAAAATAGAAAAGCTTTTAAAAGGGCCCTTTTCTCATTTTAAAACCTTTGTGCGGTAGAGAAAATAAAAGAAAAGGGGGTTTTCCCCCAAGGACTCAACTATGCTAAACCCACCCCCTTTTTCTGATCTGAAAGCGAGTGCCCATACCACAACCCCACATAAAAAGGGGCCCTTTTTTGGTTTTTGGGAAAATACCGGGGCCCCCCGGGGAAAATTTGGCGAAAAAAAATTATTTTTTTGTAGAGAGTCATTGCCCGGCAGGGGGTCAAGGGGAAATACATTTTTTTTTCCGGGGGGAACCCCCCGGGGTTTAAAAGGCCTCGCTGGGCGCATTTTTTCCCCCCTTTTGGAAAAAGGGGCCCCCTTTTCTCTTTTTCCTCTCCCCGTACCATGAAAAAAAATTTTGAGTCCGTTTTTTTAACCAGCGGGCTCTGTCCGAAAAAAATTAATACGCCTAACAGGCGCATGCCCCCCCCCTTTTTCCAAATTAAATTTTTGTTTTTTTTGGGGGGAACGCCCTGAGCACTTTTTGTAATTGGGGCCATTAAAAAAAAAGTTTTTTTAAAAAAAAGTCTATCGAAAAAACAAATTTTTTTTTTTCCCCGGGCCAAAAAAATGAAAAAAAAAACAAAAAAAAAAGAAACCCCCAAAAAAAAAACAAAAAAAAAAAAAAAAAAAAAACAAACAAACAACCCCCCCCGTCCCACAAACAACTCCCCCCCCCCCCCCCCCCCTGAATGAAGAAAAACCCACAAAATCATCAACATGAAATATCCCCCCCCTTTTTTTTATACCTTAACCAACTCCACAAATTTTTTTGTTTCCCCCCGTGGAGGGTTTCCCCCTCCCCCCCCGGGGTTTTTCCCCCAAAAAGGGGTCAAGGCCTCAAAGCCATTCGTTCGTAAATACTTGGGGCATGCCGATAAACCCCCTTCCTGTTGGCGGAAGTCCGACCATATCTGTCAAAAAAAAGATATAAATCTTTTTTTTTGCCGGGACTTTTTAAAAAAATTTTAAAAAAACCCTTTAGAAAAGAATTTTCTACGCGATGTTGATTATTTTTCCCCCAAAAAAAAAAAAATTTTTTTAAAAAGGGAAAAAATTTGGGGAAATGACCAAAAAAGGGGGGGGGGGGGGGGGGGGGGGGGGGGGGGGGGGGGGGGGGGGGGGGGGGGGGGGGGGGGGGGGGGGGGGGGGGGGGGGGGGGGGGGGGGGGGGGGGGGGGGGGGAAGAAGCGGGGGGGGGAGAGAATGGGTGAGTTTCCAGGAAGGGGGGAAAAAAGTTCAAAAATATAAATAAACGAAAAAAAATGTTTTTTAAAGTACAAAAAAAATTTTTTTTTTGGGGAAAAAATTTTTTTGGGGGTTTCACCAAAAAAAATTTTTTACTGTGGTCTAGATGCCCGGCCAGGGACTCACAAAAAAACCAAAAAAAAGGGATTCAATATTCTGATTCACGTCCGCCCAAAAAAAAAAAAAATTTTTGGGGTTTCTAAACAAAGAAAATCATACTTTTTTTTTTTCCCTGCTGGAAAAATTTTTTTTCACTGTCTGGGGGAAAATTTTAAATTTAAAAAATCAAAACATGATCAGGTTTAAATTTTTTTCCCCCTCTGCATACACTTTTTTTTTTCGTCCGGAGAAAATTTCATAAGGCGTCCGCCTTTGGGGTTCCCATATTTAAACCAGTTGCTAAGTTACATGGGGCCCAAAAAGAGGGAAGTGACGTCACGACAGTTGAAGCGTATTGCCCCCTCATTTTAAAAGGGGGATTTTTCCCCCCCCTCTCCCTAAATAAGAAAGCGTAAAATAATTTGTGACGCCCCGATTATAAACATTTTAAAAAAATTTTACTAAAAATTGATTATTTAAAAATAAAATTTTTTTTTAAGTTTTTTTTTAAAAAATTTTTCCCTTTTTTCGAAGATGACCCCCAAAAAGGAAAAAATTTTTTTGGGAGATTTCTTTCACTCGTTCTTTTTGGAAAAATTTTTAAAAAATTTTTTCCCAAAGCAAAACTTCCCTAAGCTCTTTTTGCGGGGTTGGTTTTGGGGAAAAATCATGAATTCCAAACGCAAGCGGTAAAATTTTTATATTATATTGTTTAAAAATGAATTTAAAATGGGGGGTATGTGGTTTTTTAGCTATGACACTTTCTTCGAACTGGAAGGTCGGGGTTTGAGCCCCCCCCCCCCCCCCTTTTTTCTCCCTCTCTCTCTCTCCTTCCGGAAAAACCCCCCCTCTCCCTCTCTTTTTTCTCCTCTCTCTTTTTTCTCTCTCTTTGATTGCTAGGGCGCTCCCATTGCATTCCCCGGGTTTTTTCAGATTTTCTTCATCTGACCTTTCCGACATAATACCCCAAAAGATGCGAGGGGGGCACATTTAAAAGAAAAACGTGGGGGTGGGGCAGCGGTAAAAATTTTGCGTCGTACCCGAAGGTTTTTCCCCCTTCGACTAACCCTCGCGGGGCCTTTTGGGGGCCCTTTTTCAGTCACTAAGCCTTTTCTCACTTTACGTTTGCTGGAAAAATGTTATTCCAGAAAAACCCCCTTGGGGAAAAAATCCCAAAGAAAAAAAGTTCCCTTTTGGGGAAAAATTTTTTAAAAGGGGAAAAATTTGTTTTTTTTGTTATTTAAGTAGCAATCCCTTTAGCCTTTGTGGCCTGCCCCCCCGGGGGGCGCCCCCCGGGTTTTTTCCCCCCCCTTTTCCCGTCTATTCTAAAAAAAAAAAAAAAATTTTCCCCCTTTTGGGGGAATTTAAAAAGGGGTTTATTTTTTTTTTTTCATTTTTTAAAAATCCTAGTGACGAACCTGAAAAAGGGGCCAAAATTTTTAGCAAATCATTTTTTCCTTTTTTGGGGGCTGCCCTGCGGCGGCCCCCCCGGGTTTTTTTCCGGTTTTTTCCCCCCTTAAAATTTTAAAAAAAAAATCCCCTTGGGTGGAATAAAGGGGGAAATTTTTTTAAATTTTTTTTTTATTTATTATGGATCCTTGACGAACCGGGGAAAAAAACCGAGACCCGTGGTCCCCCCCCCAACGGCCAGCATTTTTTTGGGGGTTGGGATTCGTTCCTTCAAAGGGGCCCCCGGGGAAAAATTTGTACCTCTGGTTAAAAAGAGAGAGGGGGGGGGGGGGGGGGGGGGGGGGAGAGAAAAGGGGGAAAAGAAAAGAGAAAGAAGAGAGAGGGAGAGAAGAGAAGGGGAGAGAGAGAGAAAAGGGGGGGAAAAAGGAAAAGGGGGGAGAGGAGAGAGAGGGGGGGGGGAAGAGAGAGAAAAAGGGGGAGAGAGAAAAGGGGGGGGGGGGGGGGGGGGGGGGGGGGGGGGGGGGGAGACAGGGGGGAAAAGGAAAAAAGGGAAGAGAGAAAAAAGGGGGAAGAGAGAGAAAAAAAGGGGAGGGGGAAAAGACAGAGGAGAGAGAGAGAGAGAGAGAGAGAGGAGAGGAGGGGGGGGAAAAGAGTGGTTGAGAGAGAAGAGAAAGAGAAGAAGAGAGAGAGGGGGGGGGGGAGAAAAAAAAAAAGAGAGAGAAAAAGGGGAAGAGAGAGAGAAAAAGAGAAAAAAAAGAGGGGGAAAAAAGAAGAGAGGGGGTGTATTAAAAACAAAAAATTTTAAAAATAAAAAAATTTTAAAATAAATACCCTCCCCCTACCACCCCAAAAGCATCTTTTGGGGAAAAAAAAAAAAATAAGATAAATTAAAAGCGCCTAATAAAAAAAAAAACGCCTATAATAGGGGCCCTTTGGGGTTAAAAACTCCCCAAAAATTGTCATCCAAAATATAACGTAAAAAAAAAAAAAAATAATGTGTAACTTTAAACGTTATGGGCGGGGGTAACAAAAAAGGGGGGCGAAAAAGCAATAACAAAGACCAGTACGTCTTTTTCATTCTATCTAAGGGCCCTTAAAAGTCTTTTTTTTTAAAAAATATATGTTTTTAAAAAAAATTTTTTAAACCCCGCATTCATAACACTGAGGGGTATGCTTTTTGGGGAAACCCCAACAGCCTGAGCATGGCCAGGGGAAAAGGGCTTTTTTTTGTACCCCCTTTTTTCCCAAAAAAGGGACCGATTTTTGATAAAACCCCCCCTGTGCTGTGCGGTTTTGGGGGCAAGAAAACCTCGCCCAAGCTCAATTTGGGGGCCCTTTTTCACTGGGGGTCCCCCCGGGGGTTTTCCCCGTTTTTCTTTGGGTTTTCCCGAAACAAATGCCCCCCCACAGGGAAAAAAGGAATTTTTTTTAAAAATTTTTTTTTTAAAAATTTGAACGTACAGAAAAAAAAAAAAAACCCCCTAGTGTAATTTTTAAAAGGGAAAGTCGGGGTTGGGGAAAACATTGGTGAGAACAAATCCCCCAAAAGGGGGGTATCTAAAAGCAATAACCCAAAAAAGGGGGGGGGGCTCATTTTTTGTTCCCCTTTTTTTTCCTTATTATTCTCCATCAACTTTAAAAGGGGCTGTAGATCGGTTTTCCCCCCAAAGGGGGGGCCCAACTCCGTTCCAGTCTATTTTGGCAAAGGCGAAGAAAAAAAATGGGGGGGTTTTTATAGGAAAGGGGGGAAAGTCATCGGGCATGAAAATTTGACCCCCCCGTGCGGAACGGCTCCAAATTGGGGGAGTACATACGCGCTTGTAGTCTGAAACGAGATATAATAGGATACAAACTTTTTTTAAAAATAAATTGAACCGCCTTTTTAAAATTTTTTTTTATGAAAATTTTTTTGCGTGACCCATTATGCAAACTGGGATTTTGTTGATATGAAGTAAATAATAAAGTGAACTGGGGAAAAAAAGCTTTAATTTTTTAAATTTTTAAAAAAAAACAAATGAAAGTTTCGGGGTTTTCCCCCCTTTTTTTAACAAAACAGGGGGAAAAAAAAAAATCACAATGAATGAGAAAAGGGGGGGTGACGTAGTGGGGGTTTTTCTTCACAACGCCACTACCACATCATCCATCCCCCCTTTTTTGGGGTTTCCTTCATTCTTTTTTTTTTAAAAAAAGGGGAAAAACCCCAAAAGTTCATTTTATCTGTTTTTTAATTTAAAAATTTTTGCTTACATTCAATTTCACATTATTATTTATTTCTTCGAGCTTCGGAGCAGCAACATTTACCCCCGTTATTCAAAAGGGGGAAAAACCCAAAACGTGAAAAAAACATGGATAGACTCAAGGTGGTTGTTTCCTTTTGAGGGGGAAAAAAATGAAAACCGTTTTGATTCGGTTCGGGTTTTCCCCAAAAAACACGAAAAGGGGGGACTCATTTTGGGGGTCTCACTCCTCTTTTTCTCACTCCTTTATTCTCCTCTTTCTTTTTTCTCCTCTCTCTCTCCTCCCCCCCTCCTTTTTTTTCTTTCTTCCCCCCCCTCCCCTCTTTCCCCCCTTTTCCCCCCCCCTCTCTCTCTCCTCCCCCTCTTTTTCCTCTTTCTCTCCTTTCTCCCCCCCTCCCTCCTCCTTTCCCCTCCCCTCACTCCCCCCTCTCTCTCTCTCTCTCCTCTCTCTCAAACCCCCCTTTCCCTTTCCCGCCCTTTTTCCCCCCTCCTCTCCCTCATTCCTCTCTCCCCTCTCTCCTCTCTCCCCTCTCTTTTCTCCCCTCTCCCCCCCCCCGGGGGGCTCCTAATTTCCCTTTCCCCTTTTTTTTTTTTCCTTTTCCCCCTTTTTTTTCCTCCATCGCCCCCCCCCCCCCTCTTTTCTCTCTATCTCTCTCTCCCCTCTTTTTCCCCCCTCCCCCTTTGGGGGGGGGGCCCAAACCCCCCTTTTTTTTCCTTTTCCCTCTCTTTCTTTTCCTCCATCTCCCCCCTTTCTTTTCCCCCAAACCCCCCCCCTCTCTCTCTCTCCCCTCTCTCTCTCTCCTTTCCCCTCCCCCTCTCTTCTCTCTCCTCCCCTCTTTTTTATTGTGTCGGTGTGCATGTGATTGACGGTTTGGGGTTGAACAGGGGTTTTTAAACCCCGATGGAAATTTTTTGTGGCTTATTCATAAAAACTGTAAAAAAAATTTTTTTTTTTCCATTAACATTGTCCCCCCTTTTTTTGCCCCCCCGCCTCATGATGGAACCCAAAAAGGGGTGATTACCCGTCTTTCCCCGGATAAAATTTTCCCCTTTTGGGGGTAAAAAGGGGCCCGAACATTCCCCCCAAAGAAGTAAGATAGTTCGAAATGAAGCACCCAGGTATTTGTTATTGTTTTTTTTCCATCCGCGTTTATAAATTTTAAAGCTCACTAAAAAGGGTTTTAAACCCCCACTATAAACATCTTTTAAAAAGTTTACTTTTAAAATTAAGCTGGGGGAAAAATATCAATGTTTTGCCTTTTAGATCTTCAGCTGCCTTTAAAAAACCTTTTCCCCCTAAAAATTTTTTTAAAAAGCTAAAAAAAAACTTCGGCAAAAAAAGGGAATTTTCCCTTAAATGTTCAAAAAATCATTTTTAAAAAGGGACGATGGCAGACGGGGCGGGGGGAATGGTGTTCAGCCCCAAAAACAATTTTTTTCAAAATTTTTTGGAGTCCCCCCAAAAGGGGCCCCCGGGGCCTTTTTACGGGGAAAAGGCAGCCCCTTTTTAAATTTTTAATTTTCCCCCGTTTCCCCCAAAACTAATTAAAAATTTTTTTGCAGATGATACGCAAAAAAAAAGTTTTTGGGGACCTCTTTTTTTTCAGTTTTTTAAAACAAAAAATTACGATTTTTTTTAATGAAAAATTTTAAAAATTTTTGGGTGTACCAAAAATTTAAAATTAAAATTAAATGATAGTAAAACTGAGTTTTTAAAAGTGTGAAGGGCCGAGTATCCTTAAACAGCAAATAACCCTATTACTCCGGAAATAGCACAATAAAATTTTAAATAAAGAAAAAAACCCTTTGGGCGTCATCATTGAAAAAGATTTTCCCCATGCCCAAGCCAGTGAATAACACCAACAATCTAGTACAAAGAAATAAAAAAATAAGCAAAATTCGTAATTTAATACCGAAGCATAAAACAAAAATTTTTAATTAATTCCAGGGTTTTAAACCCCAATTGGACTATTGTAACCCCCTTGGGCAAATTTTAGCTAAAGAAAAAATTTTAGCAAACTTCAGGTTCTAAAAATTTCCGCAGCCGGCTCTTTAAAAAGAAATTTAACAAAAATACCCGCCCAGCAACTCTTTTTCCCCTGATTTAAACATTGGTTTCCCTTTGGGAAAAAAGATTTGCCAATTAAATTTGAACTGTTGTCTACAAATCCCTAAAAAACCCCCCCGGAAAACAGCCCCTCCTATTTTTTAAAGACCTTCTAAACATAATGTCCCCAATAGAGCCTTTGGGCAAGCGCCCCTTTCAACCTTTAAAACCCTAAGCCATTGCGTAAAATAGGTAACAGTCTTTTCAATTTCGGGGCCCCCCATTTTTGGAACTCTCCCCCCACAAACGTGAGATGCCGGGGGCGTTGACAACGGTTTTTTATCCGCTTAAAGTTTTATCTTTTAAAGTCATAATGTTTAATATTTTTCATATTTTTTTTTGTTAAATTGAAAATTTGTATCACGTTGCCTTCACACTTGTCTCACTGTAATATGTTTTGTTTTAATCACTGTAAAGCGCTTTGGGCCTGTGACAACGGGTAAGCGGGATATAAATACCATTTTTTTAAAATTTTTTTTATTATATTATTATTAATATTATTATTATTTTTATTAGTATTATATTATTATTAAAATTTTTATTATTATGGCCTTTGGGTAAGAACTCAAAAATTGCCCTTTTTTGGGAAATATAAACGGACGAACACACAAAACCTGTGTAAAACCCTGAACAAATTTAAAAGTCCCGGGGTTTTAAAAAAGTTCAGAGAGCATTTTCCACAAACGCGGGTAGCAAAATACAATAACAAAGACTTGATGACGTCATCTTTGAACTACTATAGAAGATGTGCGCTTGGCTAAGAAGTTCAAACATTGCCATCCGGGAAATACAAAAAGAACCAACACAAAACTATGTAAAGTTAAACCCTTTTTTAGTCGGTTAATACAGTTTAGGAGAATTTTCCATAGACATAGATGGCAAAAAACAAAAACAAATACAAAAGACCTGGAAAAATGACGTCCCCAAATTTGTTCTATCAAAAGAAATTGACGCCACTTATCTCTTTTTTTTGGGGTTTTTGTCACCATTTTTATGAGTAGTTCTCACTAAATTAAAAATAGAAAGCAGAAAAAAAGCCCCCAGGCCGTGTTAATTGTTTTGCCATCCGCGTTTGTGAGTTGGTTTTTCACAAACCCGTATCAACCTGACTATAAACGCTCAGGGGTTTCACAAAGTTTTTGTGTTAGTTTCCCTTATACTTCCGGATGGCAATGTTTTTTAACTCCTTTTTCCGAGCGCATTCTATCTTTTAGATTTCATGCACTTGGCTAAGAAGCTCAAACATTTCCCTCCGGGTATAACGGACCAACACACAAAACTATGTGTAACCCTGAACTTTTTTAGTCGGTTCATACAGCTTTGTGAGAAACGTCGCAAACGAGGTTGCAAATAACAATAACAGATGGCTTGATTGACGTCATCTTCGTTTTCTATATATACTTATATATAAAGATGCGCTTGGTTGGCCAAGGAGTTTCACACATAAACAGTGCCATCCGAAAGGTTAACGGAGACCAACACACAAATCTCTGGGTAAACCATGAACTTTTATAAGTCTTATTTATAATACAGTGTTAGGGAACAACTCACGAAACGCGGATGGCTAAAACATAACAAAGGCATGAGTGACGTCCACCTGCATACTATGCTATAGATAATCCAGCCAAACAAGGTGTCTAATGTCCAACAAGAATCTTCCTTGTTGTCCAATAGTGAGACAAATTAGGGTTACAATCTTGCCCTAGGAAAATAAAAAGTTTGCCAGGAACCAGGGCTCGAAACTCAGGACCTGCCGGGGCACAGTGCAATAGCCTTAACCACTCGGCCAGTCCGCCCCCTTATTTTTTGTATGAACCTCACTCAAATAAATGCCCATTACATTAGATAGAGTAAACTCTTTCATTACTAGGCCATTTTACATAATTCCCCCCAAAACATCACAACAACTCCCACACAACACAAATACCAAACAAAAAGGAAACAATACAATATCCATACATAATCTTGTCCCAGTGTCCTGTTTTTTGTTAAACGCTACACGCTCTTTTGTTTCGAACCAAGAATGATGGCCGCAGTGGCCCTTAGGCGTGTTGAATTAGACGATTTGAATCGTATTGTCCATGTCTAAATGTTATATATCGCTAGAACAAAGTATTTTCTTTATATTGTTGTTGATGTACAAAGGATATCAGAATGAGAAAACTGTTGGTTGCATCGGAACGAATGTTACGATTTTCCTGTGGGTGGAAGGAGGGTTAAACCTTCAGTTTTCAGCGTCTTTTTACTTCCGAAACCTAATACAATATAGTAGTTTGTTGGAGCCTGCAGAACTGGCCATTTAATTATCAAACAAATATTCTAAGAATTATAATTTAATTTGCTATTAACCTCTCCCTACCTTCCATTGGAAAATCGTCACATTCGTTACGGTCAACGAACAGTTTTTCTCATTCTGGATATCCTCTGTATACCATCACAGATGTAAAGACAAGTATTTGTTCTAGCGATAGTACAATTATTATTTATGAATGTACTGGTTCCTGTTGCTGGGGTGAGTAGAAAAAATCTTTTGCTGTGTTGAGTGGGTTGAAGTTTCAGGGAAGATCGAAAATTCGAGAATTCTTAAGTTATGTTGTTTATCTTATTTGACAGATCGAGATCACAGGATATGTATGTTAATATCATATATATATATAGATATATAGTATATATAATATATATATATATATGAATATAATATAATATATATATATATTACTTTATTTGTTAGATATGTTAAATAGTTGGATGGTGGAAGTTTGTGTGGTGTGTGTGTGTGTGTGTGTTGTCGTGTGTTGTGTGTTTGAGAGAGAGAGAGAGAGAGAGAATTTTGAATGGATTGAAGTTATTGTTATGCGCCGAGAGCTTTATTTATAAGGGAGTGGGCCAATATTAATAAATTTTCATTATTATTAGTATTATTATTATGATTATTATTATTATATTATTAGTATTATGATATTATTATTATTATTATTATTATTATTATTATTATTAAATGGCTGGTAATAGAGAGTTAAACGAATCACGAATGTGACTACGATTACCAGTATCGATTACCATATCGAATAGCCCGTCCAGATAAAATGTATATGAGTCTTAGTCCTCACTAGGACTTCCGGGGTGGGTCCCTTGAGACCGTCCCATGGTGCGGCAGGAGGGTCCACGACTCTGTTCTTCTATGATAGTTTTTCGAAGATGACGTCATCTCAGGTCTTTGTTATTGTTTTTTGCCATCCGCGGTTATGAAGTCATGCTCACTGAACTGTATTACCTGACTAGAAACGTTTTCATGGATACAAAAAAATTTTAAAAATTGAGCTTTTATATAGAGCAATATCCACTAAAATGTGCTCAAAAGAACGCTTTACAAAGGGGTCCGGTCACAGCAACATTTAACATGTAGACGGGACATGTAGGCCTGTCAGAGCCGATATTACAATTTTCGACATAGACAACGCTGTTAACGGCCAGGGACACAGTTTACACATAGTACGGTAGAGATGTGAGGTAAAGAGAGCCTTTGCCAAGGACTCTACTATGCACCGAGCGAGGCTCGAACCCAGGACCTTCCACCGAAAGCGAGTGTCATTCCACTAAGACCACATAGCCGCACGATACACACAGTTTTTGTGGTTGGTCCGTTTACTTCCGATGGCAATGTGATGAGCTATCTTAGATAACCGCATACTATCTATAGATAGTTCGAAGATGAAGTCACTCAGGTCTTTGGTGAGAGGTTTTGTGCCAGCCCGTTGTTGTTGCTGCGCACTGAACTGTATTAACCAGGCTGACTATAAACGTTTCATGGATACACACAGGTGTGTGCGTATGGTCCGTATACTTCCGGATGCAATGTTATGAGCTTCTTAGCTAACCGCATACTACCTATAATAGTTCGAAGATGTCGTCCCTCATGTCTTTGTATGTGTTTTGCCAGCCGCGTTTATGAGTAATGGTCACTGAACGGTATTAACACGACTAAAACAGTTTTGGGTGTGGTCATTTATACTATCCAGATTACAATGTTATTAGCTTCTTAGCCCAGCGCATATATCTATACCCTTATATCTGTTATCGCCGAGTTGATTTCTGTCTGTCTAGGAATGAGATTACGAGTTTTGTCGCAGCCCTGGATGGTAATCCCTCCGTGACTGGGAGGGGAACAGTCAAATGTAATAGTTTTAAGTTTTTGGAGATGATAGCTTTTTTACTTGGGTAAAAACCAACTCTCTGTTATGTTTGTTAGTTATGTATTTCTGGTAAACATTTGAGTGTGTTCCCCTCTTAGTTGATCCTGTGCTGTGCTGATGAGACGTTAAGGTGATCTCAAACAAAGTACATTGATGGTATGCTCTTCTTACACACATCTCTCACCGTACTCAGTGTTAAATGATACCTGAACCGTCAAACAGCGTTGGCTCCGTCGAAAAAAAAAATGTAATATCGCCTATCAAAACGTCATGTTTCGTTCTAAATTGTTACTGTTGGTTGAGAGAGGTGTTGGTTTAAGGGCTGGGGTTGTAGGGGGATTTGGGGTGGGTGGTGGTGTTGTGGTTGGGGTGATTGGGGTTGGGGTTGACTGGTTTTGATGGGGTTGGGGTTTGGTGTGGGTTTGTTGTAATTTGGGGGGTTGTTGGGGTTTTTGTGTTGGACGGTTGGGGTAGGGGCTGTGGGTTGAGTGGGTTGTGTTGGGTGTTGGTGGTTGTTGGTGTTGTGTTTGTGGGGTTGTTGTTGTAGGGGGGGGAGGTTGTTGGGTTGTGGGGGTTGTTGTTGGGGGTTGTTTGGGTTTGTTTTGGGGTTGGTGAGGGTGTTGTGGAGGGTGTGGAGGTTGGGGGGTTGCTGTTTGTCTGGAACCCTTTTCACGCCTTTGAGGCATGTTTAGTGGATTATTGCGCTATATAAAAGCTCCAAGCCGTGGGTTTTTAGCACTTTTAATTTGCCGGAAAAAGTGAGGGCAAAAGTAACCTGGTTTAAAAACAATTTAGAAGCCATTTCTGCACGAGATTTTGGTATATATTTTTTATACCAACCCAAAAGAAAACACGCCCCAATGAAACAAATTGTCTCATTAGTTGGTCAAAAGGTCATAGAATACTCTACTAACAGTCGTAACGTCAATTCCTGCCTAATGACGCATGTAACTTAGTAACACTGGCTCTAAACATATCGGAACAATGGCTGGACGCCCGTTGGAAATATTCCTCCGGCGAGCATAAAGAAGCGTATCCAGAGGAACAAAAACTCATCATTTGATCATGTTTGACTTTTACCACATCTTATCACAAGGAAGATGAAAAAGTTCTAGCCAGCATGAAGAATAAAAAGTAATGATGTTCTTTGTTTAGAACCAAATGGCCGCCGTTGCCCGCCAGAGACATCAAACTACTGAATCCGATTGGAGTACTCTTTATGATGGGGATTGTGACGAAAATGACAGTTAATTTGTAAATAAGTCATGATGTCCAACATTCAATCACAACATACCAGACTTACCATTCGTTGGATTTGGATTGGCAGCAGATGCGATAGAAAAAGTCACCACTTCCACAACCAACGTCGTGACTACCAGCATGGCAAAAACTGTACGGAATCTCCGTCATTCGTCGCGTGGATTAATCGGGAATGATGAAAAGATTCTGGAAACCTGACTCACGTGTTTAGAATTGATTCAGGTATGCGTAACGTCACTTCCTTCCTATGACCCTTAGTAACTTAGAACACTGGCTCTAAACGATCGGAAACATTGGCCGGACGCCCTTTGAAATATTTCTCCAACGAGCATAAAAGGGTATGCAGAGGAGAAAACATTATAGATAATATCTTGGTTTTGACTTTTAACATTCTGATCACAATGACTTATGAAAGTTCTAGCCAGCTTGAAGATAAATATAAGAATTTTCTGTTTCCATTTTAACCCTTTCTTCTGTTTCTTCTAAACCAAAGAAATCATTACGATTTTATTCTTCATGCTGGCTAAGAACTTTTTCATTGTCATGTGATCATTTGTATAAAAGTCAAAACAAGATCATATTTATAATGTTTTTCTCCTCTGATACCCGTTTTTGCCTCGTCGGAGAAATATTTCAGAAGGGCGCGCCATTGTTCCATAGTTTAGAGCCAGTGTTATAAGTTACTTTGGGTCATTAGGAAGGAGTGACGTTACGAATAATTGGAATCTATCGAAACACGTAGTTCAAGTTCCCAATCTTTTCATCATTCCAGATAAAATCCCGCGACGATGACGGAGATTCCACGTACAGTTTTGCCATGCTGGTATGCACGACGTTGGTTGTGTGGTGGGTGACTTGTTCTATCGCATCTGCTGCCAATCCAAATCCAACGAATGGGAGCTGTGTTGTGTGATTGATTGTTGACATCATGACTATTTACAATTAAATGTCATATTCGTAACCTTCACCATAATAAGATACTCCAATAGGATTCATAAGTTTGATGTTCACGCCGCGGGCAACGGCGGCCACTTGGTTCAGAAACAAAGAAAATCATTAACTTGTATGCTTCATGGCTGCTAGAACGTTTCATATGCCTTGTGATAAGAATGTGTAAAAGTCAAACATGATCAAATGTCTGTGTTTTTTTTCTCTGGATACGACTTTTATGCTCGCCGGAGAAATATTTCTTACGGGCGTCCGCCATTTTCCGATAGTTTTTAGAGCCAGTGTTACTAAGTTACTCATGCGTCTTTAGGAAAGGAATAGACGTTATGACTGGTGAAGAGGTATTCTATGACATTTTGAAAAACTAAGAGAAAATTTGTTCATTGGGGCGTTTATTTCTTTTGGTTGTGTTATAAAAATTATAATACCAATAAATCTCTTGCAGAAATGGCTTCTAAATGGTTTTTTAAAACAAGGTTAACTTTTGCCCTCCCTTGTTCCGCAAATAAAAGGCTAATAAACAACGCTTTGGAGATTTTATATCAGCGCAATATCCACTAAACGTGCTCAAAGCGCGTTGAAAAGGGTCCCGAGACCAACACAAGCGACGTAACATTTAGAACGAAACATGACCGTTTGTTAGGCGATATTACATGTTTTTTTTCGACGGAGACAACGCTGTTGACGCAGGTAACTCTTTGTTACACCTGAGTACGGTGAAGTTTGTGTTAAGGAAGAGCATACCATCAATGTACTTGTGTGAGATCACCTAAAGTCTCAGCCAAGACACCAGCACAGATCCAACTAAGAGGAACACAAGCAAATGTTTACAGAATACATTAACTAACCTATAATTAACAGAGAGTTGGTTTTTACAAGTAAATAGTATCATCTCCAAAAACGATTAAACTATACATTTGGACTTTTCCCCTCCAGTCCACGGAGGATTCCAGCCATTCTGCGACAAAACTCTGTGAATCTCATTCCAAGACTAAAGTCAGAAATCAACTCGATAACAATATAAGGGGATAGATAATATGCTCTTGCTAAGAGCTCAGAACATTGTCATCTGAAGTATTAAAGACCAACACACAATAACTATTTATAGTCGTGTTTAATACACGTGTCAGTGAACCATTACTCTAAACGCGGAGGCAAAAACATAACAAAGACCTAGGGAACGTCATCTCGAACGATCTATAGATAGTATTGCGGGTAGTTTAAGAATCTCAGAACTTTGCCATCCGGAAGTATAACGGACCAACGCACACAACTGGGTGTATCCATGAAGTTTATAGTCAGGTTAATACGTTCATGACATGACTCATATACGCCGGATGCAAAAAACATAATAAAAAACAAAGACCTGATGACGTCCATCTTCGAACTATCTATAGATTAGTATGCGGTAGCTAAGAAGCTCATAACATTGCCATCCAAGTATAAACGGACCAACACACAAAACCTGTGTTTATCGTGCGGCTAGTGGTCTAGTGGTATGCCACTCCGCTTTCGGATCGGAAGGTCCTGTGTTCGGGCGAGCCTCGCTCGGTGCATATTTGAGTCCTTGAAAAGGCTCTTTACTCACATTCTCTCACCGTACTCATGTGTAAAAATGTGTGCCTGGCGTTAACAGCGTGTCTTTGTCCGAAAAATTGTAATATCGCCTGACAGGCCTCATGTCCCGCCTACATGTTAAATGTGCTGTTGACCAGGGACCCCTTGTAAGCGCTTTGAGGCATCATTTTAGTGTGATAATGCTCTATATAAAAGCGCAATTTTAAAATTTTCTTTTTTTATCCTGAACTTTTATAGTCAGGTTAATACAGTTCAGTGAGCATGTACTCATAAACGCGGATGGCAAAAAACAATAACAAAGACCTGATGACGTCATCTCGAACTATCTATAGAAGAACAGAGCGGGACCTCCCTGCCGCCCCACCAGGGAGGTCTCAGGGACCCCACCCAGGAATCATTAGTGAAGTATAAAGACTCATAAACCATTTTTTCTTGGACGGGCATATTCGATACTGGTAATCGATACTGGTAATCGTAGTCCACATTCGTGATTTCGTTTAACTCTCTCATTACAAGCCATTTATTTAAAAAATAATAATAATAATTAATAATAATAAAATTAAAAAAAATAATAATAATATAATAATAATAATAATAATAATAATAAAAAATTTAAAAATGAAATTTATTTATATTGCGCCCACTCCCAAACAATAAAACTCTCGGCGCATAACAATAACTTCCCAAACCATTCAAATTTCTCTCCCCTCTCTCCTCACACACACACACCCACACCCCACACACACACACACACACACACACACACAAAACCCTTTCCCCCATCCAACAATTTTTAAAATATCTAAAAAATAAAAATAATATTTATAAAATATATATATATAAATATATATATAAATATTTAATATATATATATATATATATATATATACATACAATCCCGTGATCTTTGTCTGCTCCCAAAAAAAATAACAAATAAATTAAGAATTTTCGAATTTTCAGAAACTTCCCTGAAAATTCACACCCACCCAACACAGAAAAAAAAGATTTTTTTCTACCCCAAACAGAAAAGGAACAAGTACATTCCAAAATAATAATTGTCCTATCGCTAAACAAATTTTTCTTTACAATCTGTGATGTACTACAGGGGGAAATCAGAATGAGAAAACTGTTCGTTCCCCCCTAACGAAAGGGGGCGATTTTCCAATGGATGGTAGGAGAGGGTTTAAAAAAAATTTAATTTTTATTCACTAGCTTACTTTTTTTTGAATAATTTTAAAAAACCCTTTTTGAAGGCTACAAATAACTTACTATATTGTTTTAGGTTTCGGGGAAATAAAAAACGTAAAACTGAAGGTTTAACCCTCTCCCCTTTTTACCCCAGGGGAAAAAAAAACACATTTGTTACGATGCAACCAACAGTTTTTTTTTATTCTGATATCCT
>NW_027627156.1:0-5456 GCF_034508935.2 Berghia stephanieae
ATAGCATTTTTGGAAAAAAAAAGTTTTTAATAATATCGGGGATATTTAAAAAATTTTAAAAGTTTCTAATTCATTAAAATGATACTTAAGCAGAGAGAGAGAGAGGAGAGAAGAGAGAGAGAGAGGGAGAGAGAGAGAGAAGAGAGAGAGAGGAGAGAGAAAAGGGGGGAAAGAGAGGAGAAGAAAGAAAAAGGAAAAAGAGAGAGAGGGGGGGGGAAGGAGAGGTGGAAGAAAAAAAGAGAGAGAGAGAGAGAGAGAGAGAGAGGGGGGGGGGGGCAGGGGTATGAAAACTCAAGAAGAAGTGTGAGCCTAATATAATTGTACTGTAGTAAACAAAGAAATGAAGAGGGAAAACAAACAAAAACTATTATTGAGAAGTAAATCACGACACTGGGCAAATCCTCATAGAAATCTATCAAGTCGTCCTGTGATTATGAGTGACTAGTCGAGATTTGATAGCAAAAACAAATTATTCAGAAGAGCAGCAACAGCAAGGAAAGGGAGATATGATGTTGGTATATATAACACATTATAATATACCACTGATTATTAAAATAAATACAATATGAAACCCTCTCGGCAAGACATGACAGAAAAAAAAATATTATGAGGAAATAATTAACACAATCCTACATATTATAAGAAACTGCTAGTTTGGAACACAATATGGTGTCCAGAAGCGACGAAATAAAAAGAGAAAACCGCAGGTATCTTTGAGCAGAAATTTTAGCTGGAGAAATATTGGGCGTAGAAAAAACTTGGAATAAGTTCTAGAGGCTGGCCCATGACAGGCGAGGGTGGAGGAGAATAACCCCACCCCGAATCAACGACTGGAGAAGAATGTTTAAAAAAGAAGAGAGAAAAAAACTGAAAAAAAAGTTATGATGATTTAGAAATAAAAGTAATTATCTTTAAAAAAAAAATATTTATATGGCATAAAAGAGCTAAAGGCTCTATTCAGTTTCCCCCCCCCCCCCCCCAAAAAAAAAAAAAAAACAACAAAAAACAAAAACACATGGTTAGATGTTAGCGTTTATATCTATTAATCATGTGTGTATAATAATACTGTGAGTCACGAAATTACATCATTCAGTGAAAGAATGTTTACATGCACAACATCAAATAATGAACTTTAGATTCATTCCATAATAAATATTTACAATAAATTGAATGTCAAATCAAAGTTTTCACCATTAATAAAACCAATCACAAGATTACAAAGAAGAATCTTAGAAAAAAAAATAATTAAAAAGCAAAACAAAATATAAAATGTTCACAACATTTAATGAAACTGGGGGCCCATTAAAAGTAAGAAATATTTAGGTGACACTTTATAACATGAATAAATGAAGTGAAATCATTTATTATTATTATTATTATTATTAATATTATTATTATTATTATGATTATTATATATTATTATTATTATGATTATTATTGATTATTATTATAGTTATTATTATGATTATAATGATATTATATTTATTATTATGATGATGATGATTATGATGATGATGAGATGAGATTATGATGATATTATTATATTATTATTATTATTATTATTATTATTATTATTATTTTTATTATTATTAATATTATTATTATATTAATATTAATTATTATTATTATTATTATTATTATTATTATTATTATTTATTATTTATCTTTATTATTATTATTAATATCATCATCATTATTATTATTGTTGTTGTTGTTATAATCATCATAATTTTCATTATTAATATCACAAATATATTTTAACGACTTTGATTTCTATCACTTTAATTTTGCAGTTCAGTTTTTATCATCGTATGTTGACTGTATCCTACAAGGAAATTATCAAATTTTCTTCTTTTTCATTTAAAAAAAGGAAAGGGAAACCTTACGAAAACTAAGGAAAAACGCCTGCAAAATAAAACGACTTTTTTTAAAATAAAAAAGAGAGATGCAATATTATTATTGAAACCAAAAGGAACATAAATCGAAAGCGTCGACCATACTTCAGCTCTTAACTAGAAGACGGCAATTTGACATAAAAACAAACAAAACAAAAACAAACAAAAAAAAAACAAAAAACAAAACAAAACAAACAAAATAATTTAATGGAATGCAAACGCAGTCTTCTTGTTAAGAGTTGGAGATAAAGTAATGTAAAAAAGTCCAAACTCAGGTGCACAGATTACTCATAATGCAACAAAACAAAACCAAATGTGTGGGCAGAAGGGATGAATGAAAACGTACATGTGAGTTGTCTCCCTTCGGGGAAGTTGCCAAGGCTTTCCCCCGACCTGGATTAGCCAAGGGAAGATCATATAATTATAAACCAGTCAGTTAAAGGAACAAAAATAATTTCCTTTTTTATTTTTTTTTGGTTTGCTTCAAAACGTATCTTGTTTCAAGTTTCCCATCAAATAAAATTTAAAGTCTGAATTTGACGCCTTATCATCACACCAATCATGACGTATTGAAAAAAAAATAAAATTAAAAATTTGCTTTTTCAGACATAATGCTGTCACACTTAATTAAAATTGTGAATAAACTTTATTGAAACACAACGCAATGGACATGTGAGAAAATAACAAAAAAAAAAAACAACAACAAAAAAACAAAAAACGAAATACATATTTAAAAAAAAAACCCTTCAAAAGAATAATTATCATAAGATTTTTTGGGCTCAAAAAGTTCTAGAAAACCAATGAATTATTGGAATGAAAAAGAAATAATACAAAAAATTAAGTTTATGGTTAAGAAATAACAATGAATCATGCACTATGCCTAATTCTAAACCTTGTGCGGAATCACTTCTAAACTATAATTTCAATGTGAATGTGAATGCCACGGACCCCCGAATTACAGAGGTTTCAATTCTAAAAACAGCTATAGCCTAAGCATCCATTATGAAAAATTGTAGAAACTTCTAAATCTCAGATGTAAAACTTGAAGAAGTCGGGAAATGAAGTGGTTTTAAAAGTTTATCTTCAATATTATGAGTTAATCCATTATATTCAATAAGTCACATCTATTTTTTAAAACATTATAATGCTAGTTATGCTAGAAATGAAA
Organism: Berghia stephanieae; assembly: GCF_034508935.2. NCBI lineage: Eukaryota > Metazoa > Mollusca > Gastropoda > Nudibranchia > Aeolidiidae > Berghia > Berghia stephanieae. The sequence goes on from NW_027627156.1 coordinate 3,064, forward strand.
GGTCTGATATTCTATATTTTCCTAACTAAGCATGACGATCCATATTATATACAAATTTAAAAGAAAGTATGCATTACATTACTTAAATATCATAATGTTTAAGTGCTAGGACCGGCTTGTACGAAAAACATTCAAAACGGGAAAACACAAAAGGCCTTTAAACTTTTTTTGTTTAAAATTTAAACAAATGCATTTGTTATAAATATAGTATTGGTTGATATATCGAAAAAGAAAACATTCATTTCTTTTTCTTAAAATATTTTTAAAAGCATCTCTATTTTACAAAGTTTTAGATGAACCGGGTTTAAAAAAGTGATCATACCTTTAAAAACAGAAGAAAACAAATACTTTTCTACACAAAAAATTTAAAAAGTAAAAAAAAATAAGTAAAAAGACTATCCTTTTTTTCCCTAAAAGATTGAAAAAAATGACCCCTTTTAAGAAAAAAACTGGAAAATAAAAAAATCCTGTCTCAATACATTCACACCAAAACACACCACGCACAAGAAAAAGAAATCCAACCAAAATATGATAAAAACAATGTGACAATCCTATCTTTTAACCAAATCACATTTATTTTTTAGTTTTTAGGATCTAAAAAACAAACTATCAAAATTCAAGAAATAGATTTATAAATTTTTGACTGGCTTTTTTTGGTGCCAATGTTCTCTAAATTTTATAAATAAATTTTGTAAGCTCAATCTCTGAAAAATAGGAAAAAGATCACTTCAGGGTTTGTGAATTTGGGTGACAACGCGACAAAAATGTTTTTTTGGAATTTTGTATTACATCTTTTTATTTTTTTTTCTCCTAAAAAAGGTCCCACCTGGATTTTGTACAGAAGCGACCTTCGCCCAACACCCTCCTCATCAATGAGTCTGTCTGTAAAAATTTGGGGGGCCCAAAACCCCACCCCTTCCTTTGATCCCCCCATTATAAAACCCCCCACCCCCCCCCCCCCCCCCAAACCCCCCCCCCCCCCCCAAAAAAATACAAACTTTAACCCTCTCCCCCTCCCATCAACACAAAAAAAGCAAAACAAAACAAAAAAAAACAAAAAAAAAAAAAAAAAACCCCCCAAAAAGAAAAAAAAAACTAATACAAATAGAAGTAGGTATATTTTTATTAGAGTATACTGATAAATGTAAAAGGGTGAAGATTGAATCCAAGCCAAAATTTATAATGTAAGAAAAATTTTAAAATTTAAAGGATATTAAAAAGGGTTTACATTTAAATAGTAAATCAAAGCAAAAGAAAAAAGACACATTTAAAAACAGCTTTAAAAAAACTAAATCTATTTCAATCTACAGCTCAAGTGACGGGGACTGGTTCATCTAGATATTAAAAAAATTAAAGAAATGTTTCAGAAACCCAAAAAAAAACTAAAATGGTTCTAATAAAGACTTCGAGTCCCCTCAAAGATGCTGATTTTTTTGGCTGTTTTTAACACGCATCTTTAATTTTTTTTTTTTTTTTTTTTGAAAATTGGCTAGAAACTGCCTTTAAACCTCGTGCACACACAAATTAATTAAAAAATTTCTCTAGTTTTTCCCTACCCTGCATCTACATTAGGGGGCAACTCCAGGTCGTAATCATACATAGCAATCATCTTCCTCATGGGTTTCTCTCTGGAAAAGGCGGAAGCCCCCTTAGGGGCAAAGGTTGGGTGGGCTCTTCGTTGGTTGGTGTTTGGGGTTCAACACTGATTTTGGGGAAAAGAAAAAAATACCAAAAAATTTAAAAACAATTTATATTTGTATGAATCGTATATCAAAACAAAGAAGATGGGGGCTTAAAAATTTTGAATCAAATTATTGCCATAAAAAAAATACCCCATCTTTTTTATTAAAAAAAAACGATAAAGAACACTGGAAAACTGAAAAACCTTTTAAAATTTTAACCTTTAAACATTTTGATTTTCAAAAAAATTAGTAATTTTTTAAAAAATATGGACAGCTACCTCAATTCATGTTTTGTTGGGATGTACCAAACCCAAAACTGAATTTTTAAAAGAAACGATTTTGAAAAAGAATTTAATTCAGTTTATTTTTTTCTCAATGGGGGTTATTAATTCAAGTAAAAAACTCAAAATTTTGGTCTTTGTCCACCCGCAAATGCAAAATTTAGTAGGGGCAACTTTTTTTTTTCAAAATAACAACTACAACCACCAGCCTCTTTGTCGTCCCCTCCATGGATTCCTTCAGAAGCGCTCCCCAAATCACATCATCAATCTGAACTTCTACACCATGTTACAGGAACGAAAACCCCAAACCGTCCCCTTTTGGTCTCTCCCTTATAGAACCTCAGCATCCTTGTCCCATACACTTGAGAATCTGGGCCCTTCCCCAAATGGAAGCTCTTTGCTATTTGGGCCACATTAGGAGACAATCTCT
>NW_027627157.1:0-5454 GCF_034508935.2 Berghia stephanieae
GCAATTCCACTAAACGTGCTCAAAGCGCTTTACAAGGGGTCCCTGTCCAACATAACATTTAACATTTGGGACAAGGCATATGCCTGTAAGTCCATATTATAATTTTTTGTCAGACAGAGACAAACGCTGTTAAACGGCCAGGTACTCATTGTACTCGTGAGTACGGTGAGAGAATGTGATTTAAAGACCTTTCCAAGGACAGGACTCAACTATGCCCGAGCAAGGCTCGAACCCAGGACTTTCCGATCCGAAAGCGAGTGAAATACCACAAGACCACATAGTCGCACAAATATATCTTCATAATTGATTCAATAGTCTGATGTCACGTCGCCCAGCAACGACGGCCATCGTGGTTCTAAACAAAGGGAAATCGGTATTTTCTATTCTTCATGCTGGCTAAACTTTCATATGTCTTGTTATCGAAAAATGTAAAAAAGTCAAAACAGATCAGATTTATGTTTTTTTTTTTCTCCTCTGGATACGCTTTTATGCTCGTCGGAGAAATATTTAATACGGCGTCCGCCATTGTTCCGATAGTTTAGAGCCAGTTACTAAGTTACCATGCATCATTACGAAGGAAGTGACGTTACGACTGTTTAAAAGCGTATTTACCTGGGACGTTTTTGATACGTTTTCGTAAAATATTAACTTCCATTAGTCCTGTCTCCTCATGTTCATTCAACTCCTTTTGGCTCCCCTCTAACGTTTCGGGACAAAAGAACACTTGTATCCTTGTCTTAGACATGCTGCACTTCCTCTTAAATCCAGTAGATAAACTTTCAAAAAGATCAAACAGTAAATTATTTTTTTAGCAAACATAAATAAATAAATAAATAAATAGATAAATAAATAAATAAATAAAATAAATAAGTAAATAAATAAACACAAAACAAAACAAACAAAAAAATATACATAGAATGAGTTAGTCCTTCAGGACCAGGGGCCCGGGGAGCCGAGTTTATCCCGGTTTCTATATCGTGAAGCAAAACACTACAATTGCTTACTATCCTTTGGATAGGACGCTAGTCTAATCGCAAAGTACTTTCCGCCAAATCTAACAGACTCAGCTACCCATTTAGTTCGGGTAGACAAGGGGGGGGGGGGGGGGGGGGGGGGGGGTGAAAAAAAGCTCGACTGCATCCGGGGATTGATCTCGGTCCATTTGCGTGTGAAGCGAGTGCTCTACCAACTGAGCTACGGAACCGCCCCCCCCCCCCCCCAAAATAAAATTTTAAAAAATTACAAAACAAATAAGCAAACAAGAAAACTATATATATATATATATATATAAATATATATTTTATAATATATATATATATAATATATATATATTAATATTTTAATATATAATATATAAAATTCACTCACGTATTTTTAAGCCAAAACGAAAAAAATACCGTGAGTGAATTATTTCTTTTTATATCTCTAAACCTAAATTATTGAGCAGTCTCGTACCTACAATCCCAACAACACTCATATATATAAACACACACACACACACACACATATATATATAAAATATATATATATAATATAATATATAAAATATATATAACTGCTAATGGAAAAATAAGACGAGAGACATTAAAACCAAAGAGAGAAGAGAAGTAGATAGACCTCAATTACAAAACCGAACGACCGTCGGTGTGTTACGTAAAGTGGGACATAACACAATGCCCACAACCACTTGAGTAAGTATTTAATAGATTCATAATAGGAAGAAAAGTCGTGCGTCAAACCCCCACTCTTTGGGTTCCTAAATCCTTTGGGAGTGTGTATGAAACCAGTCCGTGGAGTATGCTAAAAAAATGAATAGGTTACATAAAGGTGGCATGACTATTTCCGTAACGGGATTACGGCCCATGTACTTAGGATTACGGGACGTAAAAAGCGATATATATGATCTTTATTGAAAGATAGAAGGTAAAAAAGTAAAGGTAGACCAAGAAAAACATATTTTTAAAAAGTTTTGAACAGCTGGGTGACAAAGAAAGAGAAGAGTAATATTAATTTTCTGAGGTTATCTGATCAGAGAGATAATGGCGTACCATGATCACCGATGTCTGGCACAGACTTGGTACTTGAAGAAGAAGAAGATTGACCGACCAACATATAATTTTGACTAGACAATAAGATCACTCTGGTACAGAATAGGATTCAACCGTCTGATGTCCGTCCGCCCAGGAAACCCCAGCTTGGTTCTAAACAAAGAAAAGCGAACATTTTATTTTTCAGCTGGCTAAACTTTTCACATGGCATGTGATCAGAATGTATAAATAAAAGTTAAAACATGATCAGATTTATAATGTTTTTCTGCTCTGGATACACTTTTAAAGCTAGCCGGAGAAGTATTTTATAAGGGGCGGCCGCCTTGTCCGATAGTTTAGAACCAGATTCTAAGTTACTATGCGTCATTACGAAGGAAGTGACATCACGACTGTTGAAGCCTATTCCCGGGAAGCTTCTCTCCCAAATATAGAAAAAGGACAACGTCTTCCCCCCGGAAGAGGAACTGTATCCTCGAAGTCGATATCCACCCATATCCTTCCTTCCGTATTGCCCATTCCCCTTTTGTGGGTATGGGTCTTTTGGTATAACATAATCTTCGTATTGGAAGGTCCTGATTCGAGTCCGTTCGGAGCGGCTCACTGTGAGTCCCTGAAAAGGCTCTTTACTCACATTTTTCTCATCGGTTTAAGGTTTAAAAACATGAGCGCCTACATGGGCGTTAACACGTTGTCATCTACACTCCAATACTTTAAATGAAATACAAAGCGATCTTCTTCGTGAGTCTTCTTTCAAGACAGAGACAAAAGCTGTTAATGGCAAAGTACTCATTTTACTCCTGAGTACGGTGAGAGAATGTGAGTAAAGAGTCTTTTTTTTCAAGGACTCAAACTATGCGCCGAGCGAGGCTCGAACCTAGGACCTTCCGACCAGAAAGCGAGTGTCACAAACCCCAATAACACATATCGTACAAATACGAGAGAACAAGTTGCAAGAAGAACGGAAGGTTGCTCTTACAAAATTTTACGATGTGAAAAAAACCGTATTTGTCCCGTAATGCTTTTAAGGTTTTCCGGCGCTTGCAACACATTTAGGTCATATCAGCGCCCCGTAAAAATGTAAATATTGGATCGTAACAACCATTATAGATATCCGAGCACTCACTTTCGCCAACCACATAACCGAAAACCCCATTGACAGATACGCCACAAACAATTCGAACTGCTTCAAAATCCCACAGACAAAACACAAAACAGAAAAATTCTTTTTTCATTATAACTATCTCGGTGGAATGGGCTGGATGAACTGGTCTCATGGCACCACACCTAAACGATTTCAAAGCCCGACTGCCCATGGGCCCGCGCCCAATGAGGACGCCGCTGAAATACAACCAGACCATTGGTTTCTTAAGCGCCAACCATACAGATACAGATACAATTAAAAAAAACTTGGGGGAAAATAAAAGACAAAGGGAAATTGTACACATGGGGAACCGATGTACTTTTCCAAAAACCATGCTATCAGTGTACTTTGTTTGAGGTTACCCAAAAGTCTCACTCAACACCAGCACAAGACCCAACTTAAAGGGGAATACACTAAACTGTTACCAATAAAGTTAACAATAAATACAAATAGTATAAAACAGATAGATTATTTACAAGTGAAAAATATCATCTCCCAAAACTATAACTAAAACTTTTCAAAACTTTTTCCCTCCGAGCCAAGGACTCCAGGGTCAGTCAACTACTACTACTACTACTACTACTACTACTACTACTACTACTACTACTAAATACTACTAAAATTACTACTACTACTACTACAAATATACTACTACACTACTACTACTACTCTAAACTAAACAACAACAACAACACACACTACACTACTATTTTCTAAAACTACTGACTACTACTACTACTACTACTACTACAAATACTACTACTACTACACAATACACTAACACTACTAACCATAACTACAAATACTACACATACTTACACTACTACTACACTACTACACTACTTTTCTACTACTACTACTAACTACAAACTACTACACAAACACTACTACATACTAAATACTACTACTACTACTACCACTATTCACTACTACTACAACTACTACTACTACCCACAAATTAACAAATGCTACCACTACTCTACTCTATACTACTATACACTATTACTAACAACAACCTAAAACACACTACTACTGACTACTACTACAAATACTACTACTACTTACTACTACTACTACCTACTTTTAAAAACACTACTACTACTAACTACTACTAACTACTATACTACAACTACATAAACCCACACTACTAAACTAGTATCACAATGTGTTCCTTTTTTATCACAATGTGTTACTTTTTGATCACAAGGGGTTACTTTTTGATCTAACTCAATATCCCCGTACTCTGAGAGAATTGAGAAACAAAAATTTAAATTAATTTAAAATTTGGCCAGAAAACTCGCCCTTCACATATTTAACGATTAAAACGACCCTCATCTTGTCAAAAACTCTCAAACCGGGGACTTAACTGAAGTCCCGGGTTTTTGAGAGTTTTTGACTAGATTGGGGTCATTTTAATTGATCGATATTTAAAGGATGATTTTTCTGGCCAACAATTTTTAATAAGTGTTTTTTTTTTTTCATCACACACAGAATCTCATTGATTTTGGCGTGTGGACCGTGTTATGAAAAATAGTATGCGCTTGACTAAGAACCACAACAATGCCGTCCGGAAATACAAAGCACCAACACACAAACGATGTGTAACCTTAAACGTTTATAGTCTGGTTAATACCGTAAGTGAGAATTACTCATAAACCGCGGATGGGAAAAAACAATAACAAAGACCAGATGACGTCAACTTCGATCTATCTATAGCTACATTTTGAAAACATTAACACGAGTCTTAGAATAGAATGAAGTTGGCGTCACCAGTCTTTTTTTATTGTTTTTTGCCATCCGCGTTTATGAGTAATGCCACTTAACTATATCATTTAGACAATAAAAGTTCATGGGTTACACACATTTTTGTGTGTTTGTCCGTTATACTTCCGGATGGCAATGCTGTGAGCTTCTTAGCCAAGCGCATACTATTTTATAAATCAGTTTACTGGAGAACTATGGGAAAGGCACGGATCGAAAAATTTGGCCAGAAAACTCGTCCCTTTCCTCAAATAACGATCGAATTAAATGGCCCCATCTCGTGAAAAAAACAAAAACATTTCAAACATGAACTTCGTGAAGTCTTCATTAAATTCCCAGGTTTTTAAAGTTTTTTAAGATGAGGGTCATTTAAATCGATCGATATTTGAAGGACGAGTTTTCTGGCCCAAATTTTAAATATGGGTTTTTCTAGAGTATAGCAGTTAACTGGTTAAGTAAAGATTGTATGCGCTTGCCCAAGAAGCTCACAACATTGCCATCCGG
>NW_027627158.1:0-5454 GCF_034508935.2 Berghia stephanieae
CCCAAACGCAGATTTTTGAAAAAACCCGAGTCGGGCCCCGTAAGAATGGCAGTAGACCCATAAAACGACAAAAACCCGAAGTACAGACCAGGCGTTCCTTTAAAAGCTTTCCGACCAACACGGCGATTGCAAGAGAGTTACAGATAACCCCTACTACATGAAAAATCAGGTGTAGTAGTGAAAAAAAAGCCGATAGCTGCCCCCCGGGTTAAAAAGAAACCGGAAAGGCGCTGCCCTTTGGGGTGTGTATGGGAGCTGAGGTTGGATTTTTCACGGGATCAAAAATGTCTTTTCCTCGATCAAATCCGGTTAAGGGTTGTTAAGTTTTCATTTTTGAAAAGAGTTCTTGTTCGGGGTTTAGTCTGGAAGATGGATAATTACATAATTGATGAGTGTTCTGCTAATGGATGATGTCTCCAAATACAATTTATAGAGAGACAAAAAAAAACGGGTCGCCCAAATTTTCGAAATAATGGTGACAGGCTAATGGTGATGCAATAATATGATGAAAGAAATGAAGCGACGTGGAAGAAACGAATATTTAAAGAGCCCGAATTATTATATCTAGGTTTTTTTGAGCTTCCATAAATAAACGGGTGGACAAAAGATTTTGGACAGGGGGGCAAAGGTGTAAACATTGATGAACGTAAAATAAGTATCACAAGTTTTATTTATATCATTTTTCCCAAACAAACTAAATTCGGGGTTACAAAAAGTTCACTAAGTTATATATTTATTTTTAAATTATAAAATTTAAAAATTTATAAATTATATTATCCGTCATATGTTTTGCCAACAAACAGTAAAAATCGGTCAGAAAAATGCGGTTTACCCCCCAAAACAATCATTATTGAAAAATTAACTTTATCAAAACCCCCACCTTAGGTTTTAAACAATTTTACACTTAGTAAATTTAAATTTTTAAAAAATTTTTTGTTTTTTAAGTGACCCCCTCTGCGGGTGGTTTCCTGACCGAATTGAAATTCATGTCGTACAAAAAAGATGGATAAAAAAAAAAAGATAAGATTAGTGTCCAGGGGGAAAATCGAGCATCATTTCACTGATAAGATTTTAAATTAAGAGGGGTTCCCCCCAAAAGTAAAAAAAAAATTTCCAAAAAAAATGATTAAAAAACGTGATGTTTTGATACCGTTTATTCTAGAAGTTACATCAATAAAAAAAGTGCTTTTTAGGTATCACCAGAGATCCTTACAAACAAGAGGGTGGACTACCCCACAAACGAATGGTTTGCTTAGATAAATCTAAGAATGACACGACAAATAAGGTGAGAGTCTTTCTTTCAAAAACAAAATTGAGGTTTGACCCAAATCAATGTAAGAAATTTCAAAATTTTGCAATGTTTTTTTAAAGTTTATTTTATCTGTTTAAAGCATTCCATGTTTTCCCCAACAAACAAAATTCAAGTATAAAAAAAGAAAAAAGCATGCGCTAAAAATTTTACCCTAAGCTGGCAATGTGATGTATTCACCTGGGTTTTAATTTGTATGATAAAATAAATTTTAGATTTTTAGAATTTACATGCATAATTCAAGTTTGTGCACTCGTGTGGATAGGTAGTGAATTTATTAATCTTTACCAAAATTACATGATTTTACTTAAAAATCTTTTTACAGAAAAAAAAGACGAAAGGTCTCTTTTCCCTTTTTAAAAATTATTAAAATACTTTTGTTAAAGAAAAAAAATACCACAAATCTTGACTATGACACTTATATTTTTTGCATTAGATATAAATAATTTAAAATAATGATTAAATACTCAAAAGGGTAAAAATCAAACAATGGATTTTTGTATAATAACTTTGAAAAATTGTATGTATAAAAGTTATACAGAGCAATCTTTTATTACTAATAAAAAATTTTTTGGGCCTTCCCCCCAAAAGGAGCAGAAGGGGCAATTTTTTTATTTAATATAAAAAAAATTAGTATAATTTTAAATTAACAGGAAAAATGCGAATGTAATTTTAAAAACCCCTCGCAAACACAACAATGCACAAGAAGAGAGAGAGGAGAGAGGAGAGAGAGAGAGAGGAGAGAGAGAGAGGGGAGAGAGAGGAGAGAGAGAGAGAGAGAGACGCAAAAAAAAAACTATTGAACGGGGTGGGATTTGAAATCGTCATGTCATTTGCACGTATAATATTTAATTATACAAATCATATGAAACAAAGAGTTTTTGCTACTACATCCTGCCAGATTTCTTTGACTGACTGGACTTCTTGTATTTACTTTTCCCAAAAGTATTACTGCCATTTAAAAAGGGGGCAACAAATTGTGTTTCAAACTACAACCCATCATTAACATGCTACTCTGAAAGCGGGGAGTCTATCTTGAAAGCCCAAATAAGGGATTTTTCTTGAAAGTCAAAAGATGCAAACGAAAACCAGCTTTTTTTTTATAAAAAGGATCATAAATTTTACTAAATTTTTACAGGTGATGGAGGATTTTCCAAGTAAATTGATCGTGATCAATGCATTGATGTTGTTTATTTGTTTCCGAAAGGGCTATTGTTTATGTACCACATGAGAGATTTTTATTAAACAAAAAGCATATGGATTTAAAGGGAATTTTTAAACGGGTTTAAAGATTTTTTAAAAATCGACTAAAAAGAGTCATTGTAAAGGGGAGGGTGGGTTTTTAAAAATGAATTTAGGGTGTACCCCAAGGAGCGTATTGGGGCCATTTTATTTCTTTTATTTAAAAATTTTTATTTGGGCTACATTAGCTGCAAATTTTCAGCGAACAAGATCAAAAGTAAACTGAAATCATAACATTTCAAAATGATATTTTTCACTTTTAAATGATCTACAACATGGCATTGGATTTTAAGGGTTTAAAAATTTAAAAGTATATATTAGGAAAAAAAATCCTGTCATAATTTTTTATCGATAATTCTATGTAAAAATTACGTTCCGTTGTGCCTATGAAAAAATTGGGAGTTATTTTTGTTTTTCACTTTTAAATTTTTTGATTACATATTGATAATTTGTTAAGCCGTGCAAACAAAAGAGGGAATTAGGTATATTGCCTTCAAAATTTAAAAAAACCTATTTTTGTATTTGTATAATCGTCTTTCGACCAATTCTAAAATAGGGAAATTGCATCTGGAGCCCTTTATTAAAGACAATATATTGTTTAAAAAATTTTACGAGGAGAGCTCCCAAAAAAATTTTGCATACGCATTTTTTTAAAGGAATTTAAGTTTTGACTTCCAAGTTTGAAATTAGAAGAATTCGTGGGGTTTTAAATTTAGGTTTTTTTTTGGGAAATTTGGGGGAAAAAGGATGACTTTTTGCTTTTTTTCAGATTAAAATATTATTTTTTCTAGAGGGGCAAGTTTAAGTTTTTGTCACTAGATGAAAAAAAAACAAGACAAAAAGGGTTTTCGGTATTCGTTTTGTCAGAAATGGAACAATTTGAAATTTGAAACAACAATGAAAAATCAGGGATTTTTAATGCATTGTTCCCTGATTAGGGTTATTTTCATATGCGTGCGTGCGCGCAGGTGTGTGTGTGTGTGTTGGTGGGGTGGCGCGCTGTGTGTTTTGATTCCACGTTAAGGATATGTTTGGACACAATGCACTGAGTTTTTTTTAAAAGTTAAAATACTATCTTTATCGCGTGTTTCATTTTGTCTCTTAATCATAGATTTATCATTACTATTAATATTAAGGGCTTTTCAAGGGTTTTTATCCTTTTTTGCCCATACATTTATTTTTTTAGTTATGTTATGTTTTTGTTATGGTTATGTTATTTTTATGTTATGGTTATTTAGTTATGTTATGTTATGTTATTTTTTTGTTACTTTAAAGGGTTAAAATTTTGGTTGATGATTATGGCTTTGAAGCGTAGAGGCTTACTTTTGGGGTACTTTTTTTTCAAATTGCTTCGCAAGGGGGGTCTTACTTTTGGGGTAAAAATTTCTGTTTCCAAATTACTTCAGCAATTGGGGTCTTACCGTTGGGAAAATATCTGATTCAAATTGCTTTCAGCAAGTGGGGAAAATCAATATTTGTAACCCATTTGTGTTAGAATAATTTTTAGTCGAGTGATACCTGTTTTTTTTTAAGTCTGGATCAGATTCATCCCTTTTTTGGAAGTTCAATACATCGGGTAACTTTTTTTTAAATTTCCTTTTTTTTTTTTTTTTTTTTCAAACCTGCAAAATCATTTAAAAACCTGGAGAATTAATTAAGAAAGAAAAGGTCTAACAAAAAAAGTACCATCTTTTTCATCTTACTCTGGTTTTCCTAAACTGAGAGTTACATTCTAGGTTGCTTCTTTTTTTCTATAATTTTTTATTTTTTTTTCTCAAGATGGGTAATACTTTAAAGAATTTTTGATCGTTCCTCAAATTTAAATTATATTATATCTCGTTTTAAGTTTCCTGTGAACTCTTGTTTAAATGAAAAAAAAAATTTGCTTTATCTTTTCTTTGAATCAGTTTTCGATAAATTTTTTATTTTTTAAGAATAATTCAGAATCCTACTGTTTGATTTTAAAGTTTGTAACCCAAATTGTTGGGGTTTTTTTGTTAAAAAGCAATTCCTAAACAAAACCAAATTACCTTAACAACAAGGTTGACTAAAGTTTTTAATTTGGGGACGTTTACTTCATACAGTAAAATTTATATCGTTTTATTGATTAAAAGTAGAAAAAAAACAACAAGATATGAAGTGATAGAAAAGTGCCAGAAGAAATAGAGAAAAAAAAAATTTTCGCGGCGGTGGGGGGTTTGAAACCGCGACCCTTTTGGTACACAACTCCGCCTGGCAGGTAGGCGTGGGCCCACCGTGTGAGCTATCCACGAACACAAAAATATTGTTTCAAACCCAAAGCATTTCTAGTCCCTCTCCACCCCCCTTCTTGAGATCCGATTGTTCGCCCCCATCGCGAAGTAATTTTGACCACATTTAAATTAATAGCCAATATTCTCCACAAAAATTAAATAGAAAAAGATTGAGACATTTAGTATGCCCGTGTAGGGGGGAATTTTTATTCGAAAAGTGAGTGGGAGGCACTTTTGTTGGAACAACAGATATAAGTGAGTGAAAATGCCAGAAACAATAGAGAATAAAAAAAATTTTTGCGGCGGTGGGGGGTTGAACCTGGACCTTATTGGAAGCAACTGCCCGGCAGGTGAGAGCGGGGCTCACCGTGGAGCTTCCACAAAACAAAAATACGTTTCAAACCCAAAATCATTTCTAAAACCCCCTCTCACCCATTCTTTGGTCGCCGATTCGTTCGCCCCCATCCGAAGAATTTTGACCAGCAGTTAAGCTAATAGCCAAAAATTCTCATCACAAACAAATTAAAATAGAAACGATTGAAAATTGGTATGCTCCCGGGGTTTTGGGGTTTAATTTTTTTTTCAGAAAATGAGGGGGGACTTAAAGTTTGGAACAACAAGATATGAAGTGGTAGAAAAGTGGCAGGACAA
>NW_027627159.1:0-5451 GCF_034508935.2 Berghia stephanieae
AGTAGTAGTAGTAGTAGTATATAGTAGAAATATTTTAGTAAGTAAGTAGTATTAGTATATAGTATGTAGTATAGTAGTAAAGAAAGTAGTAGTATAGTAGAAATATGGAGTATAAACTTTTAATGAAACGAGGGGGGGTGGAGGGGGGGGGAAAAAAAGTCACGGCGGAGGGGGGGGGGGGGGGGGGGGGGGGGGGGGAGGCGGGGTTGGATGCGAAGGTCGAACTTCGCGAAAGAACGAACGAAGAAAAGGGGAATACACCGATAAATAGATAATAATAGATAAATAGATAGATAGATAGATAATGAAGATAGATAGATAGATAGATAGATAGATAGAATAGATAGAAAGATAATGTAGATAGATAGTTAGATAGATAGATAGAAGATAGATGATAATAATAATAGGTAGAATATAAAAAAGGGGAGAAAGAGAGAGAGAGAAAAAAAAATTACGGTAATAAAAGAAAAAAAAATTAAATTATAAAAAATAAAAATAAAAAAAAAAAATAAAAAAAAAAAAAATAAAAAAAGGGGGGGGGGGGGGGGGTTTTTGAGGCGGCCCGGGTTGAGAGGGGGAATTAAAAAAGAGAGGGAAGAGAGAGGAGAGAGAGAAGAGGAGAAGAGAGAGAGAGAGAACGGGGGGGGGGAGTGGTGGGGAGTAAACAGCCGAGTGATAGCGGGCCTATATGAAAACAAAGGAAAAAGAGTGGATGATGGACACAATGAAGATAGCGGGAAGGTAATGACATAATTGGGGGTATCAGTAGATAGAAAATAGATAAAAAAAATAGATAGATATTAAAGATGGGGGGGGGAAAAAGATAAAAATAGAAAAAATAGATAGATAGATAATAAGATAGATGATAGATAATAGGTAGGTATTAACTTGTAGTTTTAGTAGTATGAACAGTAGTAGATTTAAAGTATATAGTAGTAGTAGTATATAGAGTAGTAGTAGTATTGTAGTATTAGAGCAGTAGTATAATAATAATAATAAAATAATAAAAATAATAATAATAATAATAATAATAATAGTAGTAGTGGTATATAGTATAGAGTATATATAGTAGTAGAGTGTATAGTAGTAGTAGTAGTAGTGTAAAGCAGCAGCAGCAGCAGCCGTACTGATGACAGTAGGAGAGCACAGGGGTGATGAATAGGGGTGACGTTGACATCTAGTGAGGCAACCTGGTTTGAGCCCCGCTGGATCAGCGTTCCCAACAACTTGATCAGGTGATTTCCCTACGTCACGGCGGAAGTGCCGAATGGAAAAACTAACCCAACACACACCACACACGCACACGCAGTGGTCCGGGAGAGAAGTGTGTGGCCATTTCTGTGCTGCACATTTGATGTGCACGCAAAATCTGCCCAATCGTCACCCACCTTTTCCGGTCTCACCCCAAAGAAGCAATCCCACACAGGGGGCACTAATCGCATAGATGTTTTCGGGCATGCAAGTAAACGGCCGCCTGATGTCCCAAATCTTTTCTAAAAGCTGGCTCTGCGTACTCCCACAGGGGCCCACAAGTCTGCATCGGGGGCGCAACACGATTTGGGTTTAGGGCCACCCCCGGGAAAGGGGCCAGGGGGCTTCTGACAAAGGGGAAACACCAGGTTACGACCCCGTCGATTTCTACCAAAGGGGTTTTTAGAAAAACCGTGGGTTCTTCCCCCCTGGAACCCCCAAATTCTGCAATAGGATTTTTCCCCACTTTTAACGGCAGGGGGTGATGTGAGACTAAAATGGGCGTTTCTCCTGCTTTGCGAGCCTCATTGCTGCTTCTCTCGACTTTCCGGGACATCCTTAAGCAAAACCCTTTGGGGATTTTCCCGTGCCCTAAAAAAATGAGCATGCCCACGTTGAAGCGAAAATTCATCATCTTCTAGACAGAGAATCCCAAGGGAGTATCGACTGAAGGGGGATTGATCTTTGCATTTCCCACCGGAGGGGAGACCATAGAGCAGTACTTGCGTCCTTTTCCCCCTTGTAGTGTACAGGGTCCGTACTCCCTTGCGCAATACACCTTGATGTCCAAAAATTTCACCCTCAGGGTTTGAAACTCAAAGTGTATCTATGGACGGGGGGAAAGGATCCACGCTGGGGATGAACCCTTCAATTGGCTTGGGGTCAATGACGTAATACCAAAACAGTCGCCAATTACCTTTTTTGGGGCACAGCTGGGGGGGCGGGCCCACTTACTGACGGAAGAAATTTTCCTAAAGGTAGCCCACAAAGGTTGCATATGGGGGACCCATCTGGTTTCCCCACGAAACACCTAATCTGAGGGAAAATCACCAAATTTTTTTTCAACCCCCGTTTTGGGAGCAAATTTGATGGGATGAAACCTGAGGGGTCTCCTTTTCAAACCGCCTGGAACCCATCCCAGGGGGACCTAAAGATAGTCGGGATGCGACCCCGATGGAAGACTTGTGGGGCCCCGGGGAGTACCAGAGTCACTTTCCAACAAGATTTGGGACATCAGGGGGGTGTTTACTTGCACGACCGAATCTACCCATGCGATTACGTGCTCCCTCTGTGGGGTTTCTTACTTGGGAGACCGGGAAAAAGGCGGGTGACAATTTTGTGCACAATTGCGTGAATATCGAACGGGGGGCAGACACAGCAGTGGCCAACACTTCAACTGCCAACCACTGCTTTGCAGGGGGTGGCGTGTTTTGGGCTTAGTTTTTTTCCATTTGGACACTTCCGCCCGTCGACGTAGGGAAAACCCCCTGATCAAGTGTTGGGAACGCTGACCCACCGGGACTCAAACCCCAGGGTTGACCAACCCCGATGCAAATCACCCATATTCTCACCACTGCTCTCTCCTTTTTTCACTACAGCTACGCTGCTCTGCGCTGCTGCAAATACACTACTACACTAAAATACTACTAACTACTACTACTACTACTACTACTACTATACTTCTACTACTACTACAAAATACTACAAATACACATACTACTACTACTACTACAAATACTACTACTTAAACTTTACTACCACCTTAAAATTATTTATTATTTTATTATTATTTTTTATTATTTTTATTATTATTTTATTATTATTTTATTACTACTACTAAAATTACCACTACTACCACTACAAATACTACTACTACTACACTACTACTACTACTACTACTACTACTTACACTACTCTACTTACACACAATACTACTACACACTACTAAACCTACGTTCATATAACTAAAACTACAACTCTACCACCTTTTTATCTATCTATCTATCATCTATCTATCTACTATCTATCATCTAACTATCATCTTCACTATCTACTATCTATCTTCTACAAAAAATTATAAACCCAAATTCATAGCACACCTCCTACTACTCTCATTGTGTCCACTCATCCACCTTTATCCAAAATATCATATAGACCCGCTTTCACTCGGCTTTTTTCCGCCCCTCCACCCCCTCTCTCTCTTCTCTCTCTCTCCCCTCTCCTCTCTTCTCTCTCTCTCTCATCTAAAATTTCCCCCCCCCCTCCTACCGGCCGCCTAAAAACCAAACCCCCCCCCCCCCTTTTTTTTTTATTTTTTATTTATTTTTTTTTTTTTTTATTTTTTTTATTTTATTTTATTATTTTTATTATTTATTTTTAAAAATTTAATTTTTTTTACTGTAATTTTTTTTCTCCCTCTTCCCCTCTCCCTCTCTCTCTCTCTCCTCTCTCCCCCCTCCCCCCCTCTCTCTCTCCCCCTCCCCCCTCTCTCTCTCTCTCCCTTCCCCTCCCCCCCTCTTTTCTTCTATCTACCTTTTCAATATTTCTACATCTATCTATCAACTATCTACCCTACTTCTCCATCTATCTACTATCTATCTATCTATCTTATCAACTATCTATCAAATCTATTTATCTATCTACTTTTATCTTTAATTATTCCCCCTACATCCCCCCCCCCCCCCCCCCCCCCCCCCCCCCCCCCCCCCCCCCCCCCCCCCCCCCCCCCCCCCCCCCCCCCCCCCCTCCGCCCGACTTTTTCAACCCCCCCCTCCACCGCCCCTTACTTTTCACTCAGCTTTAACTACCCATTTACTCTCTACTACTACACTATTACTCTACAACCCCCACTATACTACTACTACTACTCAAAACTACTAACTACTACTGCTCTACAACTACTACTACTACTACTACACTACTACTACAACTATACTAAAAAATACTACAAATAACTGGCACTACTACTACTACACATACTACTACACACTAAAAAAACTACACTTCACTACCAATATGTCTTCTATCTTCCATTTTATCTGGGAAATTCGTTCCCGACGCTGACCCTTTGCTTATCAAATTTAACCCCCCCCCTTGGGCCCCCATCCCTACCCCAACCACGCAACATTTTTTCATAAACCGCAACCACCATTGAGTACAGACCATATAAATTATTTTTTTTATTATATTTCCCTTTTTTCCCCCCGTTTATTTGTGTATTGTTGTGCTGACGAAGGGTTTGTACCCGAAACGCCCCCTTTGTCTTTTTTTGTTCCCATCGAACCTTTCCTTTTCACTCTTTCGTTAGTATTTTAGATCCCCGGGCTTCAGGCACCCCTTATCGTTTTCTACGAAACAGCTAAAGAGTTTTAAAAAAAAGCCAACCCTTAGTACGCAGATCTTGGGAAACTTCAAACATATTCTAAGAAAGGAATCATAAAATTTTTGCACATACAATTGTAGAATCAAAATCACATGCGATGTATCACTATTCAAATAAAAAGATTCAAACCAGCATGGCCGGTTTAATAAGGTTTAAATAAAAAAACGACCGCCCTTAACAAAGAGAAATACACGTAAAATGAAACAACTTCACAAATGGATTTACGAAAAAATTACGGGACTAATGGAGGGCAAAGTTTTGCCAATGAGAAAGGGAAAAATCAATTTTTAAGGGGATAAAAAATTCTGGTCAAACATTAACACAAAAAATGAAAGAATTGGGATAAGCCTCATCAATGGCAAAAGAACATCTCACCAAATTTTTGTCAAACAAAAAACCCTTAAGGGGAATTCCCGTTTTCTTTTATAAAATGCAAAATTTAGCTCCAAACAACTTGCAGGAAAAAAGTATAGCAGACAGAAGTAGGTGTTAATGAAAAACAACCTGTGGGTGGGAAAACATTTTAAAAAAAATTGGGTCAGGGAAAAACCAAGCAAGACTTTTGAACAGTTTGCACATGCGTACACCCGGCGCGTTGAAATTTTTTAGAATCACTCGACCAGTGAAGCAAAAAGGATTTGCAGAACATCTAATGTACTACCATTTATTTGCCTTTTAAGCACTTTTTCCCCTTCCGCACATTAAGATCTCAATTTTCTATCAATTTTTACACTTTTTTTGGTGTACCAAAATTTAATTTCGAAAAATTCGTTTTTTTTTTAAAAAATTTTAAATTTCCTAAAACGTATCAAAATTTT
>NW_027627160.1:0-5452 GCF_034508935.2 Berghia stephanieae
GAAAGTAGTTAAAGAGGCTTTTTACGATACTCAAATGCGCCGACCAGGGAATCGTGCTCAAAGCGCTTACAACGCGTCACAGCCAACGCAAAACTAGCGTGCAGACGGGGCACACAGGACGGGGAAAAAAACTACCACGGCCAGGGAATTTTTTTTACATCTATTACGGGGGGAGAATGCAGTAAAAAACCTTTCATCGAGTACTCAACTATGCGCCGGCCAGGCAATCGTCTCAAAGCGCTTTTTAAGCGTCTACGCCCCACAACACTCTAACGTGCAGACGGGACACGAAGGGCGGAGAAAAAAACTACTCACGCCATATTCTTTTACCTGATTCGGGGGAAAAAGGGGAGTAAAGAACCTTCATCGAGTACTCAAAAAATGCCCGACCGGGAATCGGGCCAAAGCGCTTTACAAAAGCGTCACGCCAACAGCAACACTCTAACGTGCAGAGCGGGACACACGGGGGAGAAAACACTACTCACGGGCCCGGGATTCTTTAACATTTATTACGGGAGAGGGCGGTAAAAAACCTTTCTACGGAACGCAACATGCGCCGAGCCAGGGAAACGGCTCAAAGCGCTTTTCAACGCTCACGCCAACACAACACTTTGCGTCAGAGCGGGAAGACAAAGGGGCGGAGAAAACACTACTCACGGCCGGTATTCGTTTTACATCTGTACGGGGGGGAAAGGAGTAAGAACCTTTCTAGAGTACTCAACTAGCGCCGAGCCGGGAACGGCTCAAAGCGTTTACAAAAGCCTACAGCCAACACAACACTTACGTCAGAGCGGGGCACGACAGGACGGAGAAAACACTACTCACGGGGAGGATTCGTTTTACATCTATTACGGGGAGAATGCGATAAAGAACCCTTTCTATCGATATCAACTACCCGAGCCAGGGAATGGCTCAAAACGCTTTAAACGCGTCTACAGCCAACAGCAACACTCTAACGGCAAGCGGGACACAAAGAACAGAACGGGAAAACATACTTACAGTTTTTCCCCTCTGAGTACGGTGAAAGCTAAGGGGACAAAGGGAAAAAAAGTAAACCGTAAACGAGAATTTTAAAAATGCAGTTGGCAATTCCGCTTCCAGAACCCTTTTTGGGGGGGGGGAAAAAAGAAAAAAAAAAAAAAATTTCCCCCCAAAATTAAAAAATAAAATTAAATTTTAAAAAAAGTCGTTGGCGAAAACCTTGCAAAAAGGGGAGTATGGATTTAAAAAAAAAAAAAAAAAAAAAAAAGGGGGGAGAAGAGAGAGAGAGAGAGAGAGAGAGAGAGAGAGGAGAGAGAGAGAGAGAGAGAGAGAGAGAGAGAAAATGCGCGCAAGTCAACATACCACGCACAATCTACAAAATGCAGTTTGGGGAATTTCGCTTTGCAAGTCAAGTCAATGAGGGGGCCCAAATTTAAAAAAAAAAAAAATAAATTTAATGCGAAAACAAAACTACGCAGCGACCAATTTGTTTAAAATATATTTTGGGGAATTCCGCTTCGCAGAAGCCTTAAAAAGGACGCAAAAAAAAAAAAAAAAATTTTAAAAAAAAAAAAAGGAATAAAAAAAAAAAAAATACAGTTTGGGGAAAACCCCTTCGCAGAAGCCTATTAAGGGACAAAAATAAAACAGTTGGCGAATTCCGCTTTTGCAGAAGCCTGTTAAAGGGCAAAAAAAATCATTGGCGAATTTCCCCTTCTCAAAGTCTATAAGGACTGAATAAAAGCAGTTGGGGAATTCCGCTTCGCAGAAGCCGGTAAAAGGGCAAAAAAAAATGCGTTGGCAATTCCGCTTTGCGAAGCCTATTTAAAGGACTAAAGAAAGCAGTTGCGAATTTCCCCCAAAGCCTTTAAGGGGCAATGGCGAAAACCCCCTTTTCAAGTCATTTAAGGGGCAAATAAATGAGTGGGGAATTCCGTTTGCAAAGCCTGTAAAGGGGCAAAATAAAAATGCAGGGGGCGAAACCCTTCGCAGAAGCCTATTAAGGGGCTAAATAAAAGCAGTTTGGCGAAATTCCGCTTTCAAAGCCTGGTAAAGGACAAAAAAAATGCAGTTGGGGAATTCCGCTTCGCAGAACCTATTAAGGGGGTAAAAAAAATGCAGTGGGGGGAAATTTCCCCTTCTCAGAAGCCCATTAAGGGACAATGGGAACCCCTTCTCAAATCTATTAAGGGGCTAAAAAAACAGTTGGGGAATTCCGCTTCCAAAGCCTACAAGGGGCTCGGAAGGAAAAACAAAATTTAAAAAAAAAAAAAAAAAAAAAAAAGCGTTGCAATTTACTTTGCAGACAGCAAAGAAGGGAAAAAAAAAGTCCTCTGGACGGATTGTGCCTCGGACGATTAGTGCCTCTGGAGACTAGTGCCTCTGACGGGTAGGGGCCCCTGGACGGATTTGTGCCTCTGGGCAGGGGAGAGAAAAAAAAATTCTCCAAATTCTAGGAATAGAACTTTGAAGAAGTAAAGTAAAGTAAAGTAAATGTATTTTACGTTTATGACACCTCCACCCCCGCCGCCGCGCCCGCACCCCCAGCATCCGAGCCACAGAGAAAGGACCAAAGGGCGGCCATCGGCCGGCCGTGCCGTCCGGTGAAAGGGGGGCCGAAAAAACCCTCGGAGGGAAAATCCACTCCGGGGTTTAGTCTCAACGATCGCCGCCCCCGGACAGCCTAACGCTTACAACACCCCGAGGGAAATACTTTGGGGGTCCGCACGCGATTTCTGCCCCTAACGGACGGAGTCCCCGACCCAGCCACGCCCCACAGATCTGCGCGCGTACAGGGGGGCCGGCACGGCACTAGCCGACGAACCCAGGGTTTGCCGGTTTAAATTTTGCCTGCACCTCGGGGCCCTAGCTAAGCTCCCCCTTTGCACCGGGGGGGGTTCCGCTTAGGCTTTCATCTACTCCCACGGACTACCTGGCGCCATCGGCCTGACCCCGGGACGCGCAAACCCAAGGTCCGAACTCACCTTTCCTCTCGTCTGACAAGATTACCGGGGCAAGGGCGTTTCATCAGTAGATAAAACAACCTGTCCACGACGTCAAAACCCCAGCTCACGTTCCCTGTTGGCGGTGAAAAATTTCCGACCTTGGCAATTCTGCTTCGCAATATAGGAAGAGCCGACATCGAAGGATAAATCGCGACTCGCTATGAACGCTTGGCCGCCACAAGCCATTACCCGGGAACTTTCTACACCCTCGCTTGAACCCCCAACGTCGAAAGGACGATAGGCCCCTTTCACGCCAGTTTTCGTACTGAAAAATCCTGGTCGACGGGCATTTCCCCTTTTGCTCTACGCGGGGTTTCCGTTCCTCGCTGAGCCCGCCTTGGAACCTTCGCTGCGCTTAGAAGATGTACCGCCCCACAATCCCCTCCGAGGCTGTCCCCCGGCAGGGTCGCGCCGCCCGTGACCGCGTGGGGGGATCGGGGGACCCCCCCAGCCCCCGAGGGCGGCTTGACCGTTGAACCTCGTACCCCTACCTGAAAGAAGGCCCCGGCCCCCATCCGTGGGTAAGGGGAGGTCCCCGGGGAACGGTATTTCACTGTCGCGCCCGAAGACGCACCCCTTGCTCCCCCCCCACCTCCTCCACAGATGGGACTAAGTCAAGCTCGACAGGGTCTTTTTTCCCCGCTGATTTCACCAAGCCTTTCCCCTTTGGGCTGTGATTTCCCGGCTAGATGGGGGACAGGGGGAATCTCGTTAACCTTCTGCGCGTCGCAAATTAACGACGAGGCATTTGGCTACCTTAAAAGTCATAGTTACTCCCCCGTTTTCCCCCTTTGCAATCTCTTTCACTTTGACATTTGGCACTGGCGAAATCACGTCCCGTAACACCTTTTCAGCTGTCGGACGCTCTGTTTTTAATTAGACATCGATTCCCCCGCCTGACGTTCTAGACAGCGGAATCGGGGTCGCGTCGGTTGTCCCCCGCCAGCCAACGCGCCCCCCCGAAGGGGTCAGCCGGGGCGAGGCCGCTCGGGCCCGGGGCCCCCACGGGGTTTTCCGCGCACGCTCTCCCCCCCGGGGTGTCCCCTCAGGTGGTGCGTTTTGCCCGCTTCCTCCCCCACCCACCGTCCCGCCCTCAAACCAATCCTTCTCCCAAGTTAGGATCCAAATTTTTCCACTTCCCTTAACCCACATTACTCGTGGACCAGAGGGGCTAACCTAGGAGACCTGCGCGGACATGAGTACGGGCCGGGGAGCGAGATTTAAAGGCCCTCGACGGGGGTTTTTCCCCGACCGCCCTGACGTCCGGGCCAGCCATGTCTTTTCGGCGCGTTTTCGGCCCGGCCAGCCCTTTTTCGGTCGACCCGATTCCGGGGAACCAAACCCTTTAAAAAAGACACGGCTCTCCCCGGGGCCCACGGGGCGTTCCCCTTCCTTCGGGGTCGCCGCGGCGCCCCCCACGCCGGGAAAGTAGTCGCGCAGGGGGCCGTTCTTCCGCCGCCCTTCCGACGAACCTTAACTGGGTTCCCTTTCGCGGGCGCAGGTGCTGACAGGGCCCGGGGCCCGGGGCCCCGTTCGGCGGCCCCCCCCGGGGGCCCTGTTTTTGTACCCCTTCAGCAAGGGAGCTAACCCCCCCCTTAGGGCCGACTCACCCACTACAGCACGTTTCCCGCGGAACCTTCCCCACTTCGGCCTTTAAAAAATTCTCCCGTTCAATATTTTCTACTACCACCAAATCTTTACCCGCGGGGGCTCCGAACGGGATCCTCCCCCACTTTCACGCCCCCCGCGGCGCACCCCTATCCCCCGGCCGCCCGGGGAGGGACCCCCCTCCCCCTGGCGGGGGGGCCCGGGGTTGGGTCCGACGCTCGCGCCACCTTTTCAGGGGGGGTCGTTCGGCGGGAGTTGTTACACACTCTTGGCGGATTTCCCACTTCCGTGGCCACCGCCCTGCTGTCAGTCCGACCCACACCTTTTTAGCTTTCCCCCGGGGCGCCTGCGTTGGCACCACAACCGGGCGTTCGGTTCCCGCAGCGCCAGTTCTGCTTACCCAAAAATGCCCACTCGGCACCCCGGGTTCACCAGGCCCCGTGCGAGGGGGGTCTGGCGCCTCACCCTTTTTAAAGTTTGAGAGTAACGGGGCGTTTTCGCCCCCGATGCCTCCAACCATTTGTTTTACCCAGTGAAAATCGTTCCGTCGGCACCGGGTAAACCCGAGGGGAAAAATTTGGGGGGAACCACTACTAGATGGTTCGATTGGGCTTTCGCCCCTACCCCAATCGGGGGGTCGATTTGCACTCCCCGGGGTCGACCTCCACCAAGGTTTCCCCCCCGCTTCGCTCTCCAGGCGTAATCACCTTTTATCGGGGCCCGAGCCCCGCCTCATGCTCCGACAGGGCCGTCAAACCCGGGGACCGCCGGCCGGGGTGCGCCCCGGGACCCCCGGTGAGTCCCCCCCGAGAGATTTTCCCCCCCTCGGCCCGCGAGGGCCTCTCCTTTTCCTTTTT
>NW_027627161.1:0-5450 GCF_034508935.2 Berghia stephanieae
ATAGAAATAAAAAAGGGAAAGGATGCGTGCCGCGTCCTTGTCTCTCACTAAAAAAAATATAAGTAATAATTTTTCATTTGGGTTAATAGACCTATACATTTTTTTATTTACTGAAAAAAAAAAACAAAAACTACAAAACAAAACTAAGGGTAACCAAAATGTTTATAAAAATTTTTCAACTTTGTTAAGTAAACGGACC
The DNA here is from genome assembly GCF_034508935.2 of Berghia stephanieae. Classification (NCBI taxonomy): domain Eukaryota; kingdom Metazoa; phylum Mollusca; class Gastropoda; order Nudibranchia; family Aeolidiidae; genus Berghia; species Berghia stephanieae. The sequence continues at coordinate 200 of NW_027627161.1, forward strand.
ATCCAAATGTTTTCTAAAAACAATATCAAAAAAACCTGTGTGATTTTTAAACTTTGTTAGTTATTAAACCTTTCTGTTCGAAGCTCGAAGAAAAAAATAACAAATTAAAATTAAATGTCCCTTTAAATTTAAGTACAAAAAAAATAAAGGGGACTTTGGATTTTCCCCTTTAAAACACAAAGGATAAATTTTTATTGAAAAAGGGGGAAACCAAAAACGTCTTTTTTATCTGTTTTTTGATATTAAATTGGATTTCCCTTTAAATTTTTTCCCATTGTTATTTTTTTCTCAAATTTTTGGTAAAAAACTTACAAAACAATTAATTTCCAAATTAAACTTACGTTCGGGTTTTCTGTTCGTTCTTAAACTAAACAGGATTGCACTAAAATTCTATGAAAAACAAACACCGACAAAAAAGGAAAGTTTTCAAGGGAGGGCAAGAGACCGAGAGGGAAATTTGAATGCAACCAAATTACCGCCCAACAACCTTAACTCTCTGCAAAAAAATTAAAAGGTCCCACTATGGTATTAAAATATATACAAAAACAAATTTGCCAGAAATTTTTGTAAAATTTAGACAACCCCAAAAATTCCAATTACGACACCCCTTGTTCTTATTTTAGACAAACCCGCTTATTCCAATTTCCCATATAAGGCTGTTTGGGAAATTCAAACATACTTTTCTTTTTTGTTGTGTTTTTGTTTACTGTTAAACAATTTAAAACAAAACAGTTACTTTTTATTTTTTTTATGATGAGTTTCCATGTTGCCAGGGGAAAATTTGTTCTGTTAAATTAATTGGCCCACCTATGGAAATTGTCGTGAAGTTCCCGGTTTTAGAGTTTATTTGTTTAGACGAGGGGTCCCCTTTAAAATCGGAGACAAATTTTTTTAAAGACAAGGTTTTTTTTATACGATTTTCCGGAGACGGTTGACTGGTCAAAAAACGATTTTTTTTTTTTAAAAATTTAATATTTTTTTTCTAATCACGGACTGCGCTAACAATTTAACGTCCTTTTTCTTCTTAAATTTATCAGAAAAAAAAGGATTTGGGACCCGGGAAAAACCTTTTTCAATTCCCTGAAAAGGGGTTTTGGACATGTTTTTTTTTGTGTTGTCCTGCTTAATAAACCTTTTTTAAAATTTCTGCGTTTGTTTAGTTTTTCCCTTTTTGTTTTTTTTAGTTTTTTTAATTATTATTAATTTTATTTTTTTATTATTATTATTATTATTATTATTATTATTATTATTTTTATTATTATTTTAATTATTTTTATTATTTTAATATTTTTTTTTTTTTATGGGGGGGGGGGGGGGGGTTTAAGGGGAGGTGGGGGGTGGGGGGTGGTGTTTAGGGGTCTTAAAAGTAATGTCCCCCTCATATTTTTCCGGGTGCAATTTGGGAATTACTTTTGTTGTATGAAAATAACATACTTTATTATATATATATAAATAATATAAATAAATAAAATATAAAAATATATATATTTTAAATATATATATATTAAAAAAAAGAGAAGAGAGAGAATGAGAGGAGGAGGAGAGATTTACATCGTTACGGGGCCCTTTATTTCTGGACATTTATATGGTAAATTTTTTTCTGAGACAGGGTTTGGGGGAAGAAATTGATAAGGGGAAAAAAGGGCCCCAAAAAAAAGCAGGGGCCCCAACAATGTAAATTTCGGAGTATAGAAAAAATACCCCCAAAAATCAGAAATTTAAAATATGGAATAGGCCCCATAAAAATGTAAATTTCGGGAGAAAGAATAATACCCCAAACGATTTGATTTGGATAACCCCCCATTTTCTGTTGTTTCTGGAGTATATAAAATAAAAAATATAATATATATATATATATAAAAATTATAAAAAAAAAAAAAAAAACCCCAATCAGCATTGATAGGGATATAGACCCAATTAATTTTTTTATTTCTTATTGCATAACGGGGGGGAAAAGGGCCCAACGTTTGACCCCCAAAATCTATTCTTTAGTGGCGAAATGATAACATTTAAAGGCCTGTCGGGAAAAATCAAACCAAAATCAATCTCTACATCCCAAATCGACAAATTTTGGAGCATTTTTTCCCAAACTCCTTAAAATTTGTAAAGTTTGCATTTTTTAAGGAATATTGCGCATGAAACAAAGAGGTCTTCACGACAAGCAAAAACCCCCTGCTTTTTGTGCTTTTTTTGTCAATAGCAGAATTTTTCGCAACTCAATTTATTTAAAGGGGGCTGCAATGTAGCCAACCATCAGGTGTAATCATCATTTTTTTTACGCCAAAAAAAGGCAACGTTTTTCAAGCAAGTCTATCTTTATGACAATCTCAAACAACACCCCCCCCATGCAAAAAACTTTCAAACAAAGCTAATATGGGCCCTTTTTCCCCCCATCGACCAGAGGTGCAATATAAACAAAAAATGCCCCAAAAACCACCTCCCCTCTTTTTTAGCTCAGTTCAATAATTTTTTATGCCTTTAAAGGGCCAAGGTCGCTTTAAAAACAAGCAATGAATCCCCAAAAACCCGTTGAATCCCAACTTTTCACTTGTAATTTTCAACCTTTAAAACCTAGTCATTTCCCTTCTATCAAATTTACAGCATTTCTTCCAAATTTAAAAAGACAAGAAAACCTGGTAAATTATTAAATTGTAAAAGGGTTAACAAGATAGGGAATTGCCAACATTCAATAAATTCCTTTTACATTTAACATCATAAACAAAATAAAGCACAAGGGGGAATGCTGCTATTGAAAATCAATTTATCATAAAAACTGTCATTTTAGATTGAAACAAATTTTGGGGGGGTAGGAAAATGAGCACAGTGGCCATTTTATATTTGATTGGCCGTCATTACACTTTTTAAATTTCAAACATTACTTTGTCTTTTTAACGGTGCATTTATAACAATTAAAGAATTTAAAACAAATTTTAGCTCGTCAAAGATGGGTATTGGGGGAAATAGCTGTTTTCTGAATACAAGTAAAATTCGACTGCCTCACCACCAGCAACAAGTCCCCCCGACTAATTTTCTTGTGCCGCCACAAAAAAAAATCCTTGAAAACTAAATAAAGAAAATGAAAACAAACCCCCGCTTTTTCATTTAAATTTATAATAAAGATAATGATCAAAAAATGATTTTTTAACCAAACCAAATTGACAGGCAAATCAGTAAGGGTTCTGTATCCTTACCTTGGGGCCATCACTGACAAAGTTCCCCACAATCTTCAAAACCCCTAAAAAGAAAAAGAATGGAAAACTTGGATTTTTCAAATAAAATTAAAGCAAGAAAAAAAAATTTATCAACCCTTTTTTTTTTCATAAATAATTGAGAGAGGCTTTTTCAATCAAGGGATCAAAAAAAAAAACTGTTTTTATTTTTTTCCCTTGGGGGCAAATCATCACAGCTTTTTACAACACAACATTCAAGTATATTCCGGGCTTAATAGACTCCAAAAAACTTTTTTTCAATTTTCTCACCCCACGGGGTTTAAAAAGAGGCAACCCTTTCCTTTTCCCAGCCACCCTGTCAAAAAGTTTTTTTTGTAATAACGTCTTATCCCACAGGCAGATGTCTCATCCTACATATGGGGTTTCTGTTGACTTTGGGGTACCTTAAACTTTGAGCATTCATGGATACGTGCTGTAAAAATTCACTCCTTTTTTCCCTGACAAAAAAGTAAGTCCCTTTGGACCAAAAGCTCTTGGGCGGGCCTATCCCATTTTTTGTTGCATGAGCGGACAGTTAGCTTATTTTTTTTAACCTCTGATTGGGCCGGTCTAAAGCAGATTTCTTTCCCCCCGGGCGTATCCATTTACGCCTGGGGAGGAAGAAATTTTGGGGGTAAAAATTTCTTCCTCAAGAAAAAAACTGTGGTTGCGGAAAAATTTTGAACCCCTTTACCTCCCTGCTAAACCAGCAGAATTAATCAAAATCAAAGAACCCGAATAAAATTAAAAGGACGCAGATACTATGCCCGTGGCCAGTCACTTCTTTTTATACACTCAAACCAAAGGTTTCCTCAAAGTCCCGGTACATGCAAAAAAGTTCTAAGAAACCAACTCCCTTCGACTTAAAATACAGAAGCAATAGGGAGTACGTAAATGTTTGTGTGGTGTGGTGGTGTCACTTTTTATTTATAAAAAAAATTTTCACACATCTGCAATTTTTGTAGCTAGGTTGGAACACCCCCACCCCAAAAAATTTAGTGGTCGAAATCACGAGTGCTTAAAAAGAAAAATGAAATTAAATCAAAATTTTAAATTCATTACAATAAACCCAAACTTACCCCCCAGTTTGGAGGGGTTTCTCCCTTTGTGAATCAGCAAAAATTTTCGCAGCTCTGTCGAACCCATGGAAGTTCAAGTATTTGGCCACTCTAGTTTCCTTTTGTGTGTTTTCATGTAAGTTTAAATCTTTGAGGAAAACAGTTCTTGCATGTACTCAGAAACGGTTTTTGCATACACCCTTTTCCCCCCCTTTTTGAAAATGGCATAGTTACGGAAAATAAAAACAATAATATGACAGAATAAAAAACAGAAAGACACCAAAGGAAAGGAAATAAATTTAAAAGGGTTTAAACAAGTTCCTTTTTTAACAGTCTGCAACAGTGGTTGCTTATACTAGAACAGAAATCATTTTTAATGGGGGGGGATACAAACCCTTTATTTTCCTTCAAATCCTTCTTTAAAAAATGGTCCCAAAAAGAATTCCTAAATTGCGAAAAGTTTTACTTTTAAATAAAATGTTTTATTCAGTTTAAAACTTCGATTGTATGAAAAACAAAATATTGCATAACGAAACCCCTCCTCAACACTTATTCTGACCTGCAACAGAACAAACAAAATATCGTACCCAACATCACCATGTAAAAAGGTTAACATCACATCACCATCATATAAAAAATCCCGAAACTTTAGTCTCAGTGTCAATGAGGGTGTTACATTCACACCCTTCATCGAACCCGCAAACCTTTGGGTATGGGCTTTCTTATAAGTCAGCATAAAAAAAGGTCCAAACACCCACCCCAATTTAAGCGGGGTCCACTGTAAAGTCGACCCCGAAACACAACTTGGTTAATCGCAACATTTCCCAGGAAACATAAACATTCTAACAAAAACACGGTTTTAATCGAACTTCCACTTTCCCTTAATCCAAAAAATTTTTAGGGAGGGTATGACACTCATGAAAATCAAGTCAACAAAATTCTTTTTCCAAGTTGACATCGAAATTTGAGTTAAAAATTTCAATG
>NW_027627162.1:0-5446 GCF_034508935.2 Berghia stephanieae
GCGAACAATTTTGGAAAAATTTAAAAAACAACAAAATAGACCACACACATTTCATGGAAAAATTTTAAACTAAAACAACAGGGTACACACCAACATCAAAAAAAATGTAGCTTTATTTCCCGAAGAAAAATATACTATAATCAAACCCAAACCCCTTTTTGCCACACTCAAAATAAAAGTGAATTACGGGAAAAAGTCCCCATCGGCGAAATAACCACTATAAAATGAAATTCAATAATAATTTAGAAACTAAATACTTTCAAATTGGAAATATACTTAGAAATTTAGTAATACCATTGTTGCTATTACTTGGTCAAAATCGGCACTAGAACGCAATTTGCCTCAATAAACAAGAATAGCAACTGACCACATTTAATATCGCCCGTTAAAATGTTAATTCAATGACATTTCAAGCTTTGAAGAACATGAAAACAGAAATATATTAGAAACTTCAAACTTAAGTGTCACCTGTGACATTTTAACCAATGACACCAATGTTCACAAAAAGTACCAAAAGTCACACAAACACTAGATAAATATCAGCCATGGTAATGAATTCAGTAACCATACGGTAACCATCACCATACTGCTCAAATCTGCTAGTTTGTAGTAATTAGTGTGTTATAGTAAATCAAATCAATTTCTTGGCAACCCTTCTTTTATCTGGATTCGTCGAAAGCTTGAGTTTTGTCTTTTTCTTGATTGATACAACCCTGAAACATAAAAAATTCGAATTACAAGGAAATAATTAATTGTGTCAAAATCACAGTCTTATGTGAGATGTCATAATATCATATTTGTAAATAGAATAACAGCTGAAAACATATTTTTTTGGTGGCACTTTGTAATATCCAATATCAAGTGTTGCTTGTGACAATGTAAAATAGCGATGACACCAAAGTTCAACTTACCTTTTCTCCCTGGAGCCACGCTGTAAAGGCAAACGAAAGTGCTGCACTTCAAAGACTGGTAAGAAGGGTGGATCAAAATTGCGAATCGCCATTTAACGAAACAAACTTCCACGTGTTCACGCATGCCGTGTTGCTTGTGACAAATGACACCAAAACCAATAAACCTCAATATTGGCAAAACGTATACATTTACTCCAAGATTTGAGTTCAGATAGTAAATCTATGCTTTTTCTCATAATTAAACATTTTATAAACATTAAACAGAGCTTTAACGTTCGTGTCGAGGCTTAGTATTGTGCTGTGTTGATGACACTAAAGGTCACAAGCAACACCAACTTTTTAAGAACTCTATATGAAACTTAATCAGATATGTAATAAACTGCAACTGCGTTTAAAAGTAAATTTTGACTTTATACTATTAGTCAAATTTCAATCACGTGAGCTAAAACATCACATTTAATTTCTACATGATTTCTAAAAAGGTGATGCGTTGACCTCGTTTTAAGCACATGCCAAACAGCATTCAAATTCACTTTCAAGTTGTTTATTTCATATTCTGTTGAACAGAGTATGTTGTGCTATCTCATTTTATCTCTTCTCATATTATCAATTGATTACAAGCATTAACCCAATGAAAACAGCCTATAATTAAGTAAAATTCTAATTTTCTTAACACGGGTATCAGACGGCACCTTTTGACCTTGGCTCATATATGTAATTACAATGTTTTAGTTAAGTCTTAGTTTAGTTTTATTTCTGTCTTAGTTTGCCCATAAATTTTCCACAATATTCCTTTAATGTGTAAAATATTATTATAATGACAGTTATTTATTCTAGTTCTACAACCAATTTATTTTTATTTTTTAAACACAAACTTTTATTTTGCTTCCAATTCCTTGCCACACGTTTTGTTGGGTTTGTTTGTTTTGTTTTGTTTTTTTGTCTTTGTTTACAATATTATTTTAAGTTTTAAGTCATGTGACATTGCCTTATAGCCCCTATCTATATTTTTTGTTCCATGCTCTGATTTTTGCAGCTATGTTGTATGTATTTAATTTTAAAAGGTAGTAGTGGGCCTTTATTTCAATGAGGATATTTCTGAATGGAATGTTTGAATTGTAGTGAGGTTTATAAAAACCGAAGATGCCAACCGGTCAATGTTTGTTTTTGTTTTTTCTTTTGTGACATAAATTAGTAATTACAGTAAAAGTCTGTAAATCAAGATGCCAATTGGTCAATGTTGTTTTGGTTTCTTTTGTGACACAATTAGTAATTACAGTAAAAGTCTGTTAAATCAAGATGTCAATTAGTCAATGTTTGTTTTGGTTTCTTTTGTGACACAATAGGAATTACAGTAAAAGTCTGTTAAATCAAGATGCCATCGGTCATGTGTGTTTTTTGGTGTCTTTTGTGACACAATTAGTAATTACAGTAAAGGTCTTAAATCAAAATTTGAGGGACTATTTTTCTTTGTTTGTTGTGTGTTTGTTTATTTGCTTGTTTTGTTTATAAACATTTGTGACGGATAATAATATTTTTTCCTTTTTATTAAAAATTGTTTTTGTTTTTTGTTTTGTTTTTGATGTTGTTGTTGTTGTTTGTGTTGTTGTTGTTGTTTGTTACGATAAAGTCTAAATGTGTAATATGTCACTAGATGTTGATTTAATCGTTTGACCTGTTGTGTCATTCGTTCATTGCAGGGTTGATTGATTCCTAGGGAAAGCATAATATAGATATCTTGCCCAGTCATTCATTTCGTTTATTTTTCCTTGACTATTCTCGCAATATCATAATAAAAATTTAAATATTTTTTTTGGAATTCCTTGAGTGACGTTGATCTAGATGGCCGGCGGTGTAAAAGTTAATATACATAATTTTGGTGATACATTAGACGAATATTGATGGATTGTAATTTGAATTGAGTGTGAGGAGGTGGCGTTGTAGCTTATTATTTGTGTTTAAACCTGTAAAAATGTTTACACTTTTAATTATCTGATAGTAAAGACTTAAACAGTATGAAAAAACCCCCACAGTTTCTTATGACCGAAAGGCTATAGATGGCGTTGGGGGGGGGGGGATGGGGGGGGGAGGGGGAATAGATAGATATAGATAGATAAGATATAGAAATAAAGATATAATAGATAGATAATAGATATAGATAGATAGATAGATGATAGATAGATAGATAGATATAGATAGAAAAGATAGATGATAGTAGATATAGATAGATAGATAGAAAGATAGATAGATAGAATAGATAATAAAGATAGATAGATAGATATAGATAGATAGAAGATAGATAGATAGATATAGATAATAGATAATAGATAGATAGATATAGATAGATAAAATAGATAATATAGATAGTAGATAGATAAAATAGATAGAAAGAGATAGATGATAGATTGATAGATAGATAGAAGATAATTAGATAGATAGATATATAGATAGATAGATAGAAGATAGAAAGATAGATAGATAGATAGATAGATAGATAGATAGATAATATAAAAGAAAAGATTGTGTTAACGATCAAGGGGTGCAGTGTGAACGTTTTCACTGTTCTTGCTTAGTGTTGACTCTTCTATTGGGAGAAGAGAGAGAGAGAAAAGAGAGAGAGAGAGAGAGAGAGAGAGAGAGAGAGAGACCAAATTTTAATGATTAACATCGCGTTCATACATATGATAGGCAATAATTTGAACTCATGAATATTTATATCTTTGAAATTAGATTTTTACTGTTACGTCACCTGTAGAATAAATGCTAGCTCGGCAACACGTTCTGATAAACACTAAAGGTCCATTTTCAGCTTTTAAGTTATCCAGACATAGGTAATACCGTTGGGCGACGGTTAACAATAGAGGAAAAGTAGGATTTGAGAAGAAAGTTGTAAGTAAATTCAGTCCCCTCGTAGAAGGGTTAATTAAAACGTGACAAGAGTGCAGTTGGTGTGTGTGTGTGTGTGTGTGTGGTGTGTTGTGTGTGTATTGTGTGTTGTGTGTCCCTAGAAATAGATTGTACTAATATAGATTTTATATTTTTTGATTATCGTGACGTCAATTGGCTAAATACCATTTGTTTTACATTTTGGCCAAAATTATGATGATTTACTTCATAAATGTATAATATACCAATCGATTTAACAAAAAATAACTTACAATTTGACAAATGATATTATTTTCAACCCGAGCCTTCTTTAAATTGGCGTTATATATAGAATTCTTTAACGTTTCCAGTTTTTTTATTAATTTTTTGTCAATTTGGGGAGTATTTTCAATCTACTGATATATTATATATTATGAGCAAAAATTTTTCCGGCCAAATTGTAAGAATGGCGTTTCGTCAAGAACGCAGTACCTTTAATTTTCTGCCGTAATCTGAAAATTAAAACAAAAACAAATTTGGCCAGAAATCTCGTATTTCAAATTTAAATTTCGATCAATTAAAACGAATCCATCCTGGCAAAAATTTCCTTAAACCTTTCTGGAACTTTCGTGAAAACTTCCTTAAATCCCGGGTGTGAAAGTTCAATGCCAGATTGGGTTCTTTTAATCAATCGCGTTTAGATAATTTGTAGGAAGAGTTTTCCTGGCCAAATTTTTTTAAAAAATGAGTGGGTTTTTTTTTTCCCCCTTCAAAATACGGCTTTATGTTTGGTTTTGTTTTTGTTTTTTAAATTGTAAATATGACGGATATATGAATCCATTATTTGAAAACTAAATGGCGATGTAAACTCGCTTTATGCCCTTATCCAGAGGATCTGTTTCTTACTCTATAATAATTTAAATTTTGACTTTCTTTATCCAGTTTACCACCCGACTCTGGAAAATCACGTATTTTAAAATTTGGCCAGAAAAAAAACCATCATTCAAATATCGATTGATTTAAAGACCCTCATTTTGGCAAAACTCTCAAACTTGGGCCCCCGTGCGGTCTTCCTTCTTTACGTCCCAGGTTTGAGAGGTTGCCAAGATGAGTATCATTTAAATCGATCGAATTTTGAAGGACGAGTTTTCTGGCCAAATTTTAATTCCGTGTATTTTCTGAGTACGCCTGTTAAACTGGTTAAATATTTGTTTTTTATTATTTTACCATTTAGTTATTTTCAGATTTTTGCTATTGGCAATTTTAGAAATTTAATTAAGTTGTGTTTTTTTTGAGATGTTATAATATTGTATTTTAATGAAAATTGAAAAAAAAATCATAAGATGATAAATTTATAAGTGAATACTTTATCTTTAAAATAAAACAATTTAAAACATGCGTGCTGTTGTTTGTTGTAATTAAAAAAAAAACTGAGCTTTATACAGGGCAATATCCACTAAATGTGCTCAAGCGCTTTACAAGGGGTCCTGACCAAAACCAACATTTAACATATAGGGCGGACATGACGCCTGTTAGGCGATATTACAATTTAAGTGTGTTTTATAAATGCGGATGACTGGTTTGGAATATAAGCCATCATCGGGGATGATCGAAGGAAAGAGAGCTAGAGGAAGACAAAAAAGACTTATTTTAAACCTTTCCATCCATGG
>NW_027627163.1:0-5447 GCF_034508935.2 Berghia stephanieae
GTTTTAACTTTGTTTTTAATGGACAAATATTGCGTTTTTTTTAAAAAAAAGTTTTCCCATACAACAATGACCCCATAAGGAATTGGGGTTATCAATCTGCAAATAAGCGCACGTGGGGAAGGACAGAGATTGTTTTGTTAAAAAAAGTAACCCATTTCTTACAAACTATAATTCGAAAAGTTGGCCAATAGGAGACATGATATGTTTTTTTTCAAATAAATTTAAGGGGGGCGGCAAGTAAAAATGTGTTTCTTTCCTCTTTTCCCTCCCTCTCTCCCCCCCCTCTTCTCTCCCTCCCCTTCTCTCTCCCCTCTTTTATCATCTATCTCTATCTATTTATCTCCCCTTCTCTCTCTCTCTCCTCTATCTACTCTTAATCATCTCTACGCGTGCGTGCGTGCGCGCGCGCGCGTTTTTTGTGTGTGTGTGTGGTGTGTGGGGTTAAGGGGTGTCCGGTCTATTGTAAAAATATTTTGGGATAAAAATTAAAAACCGTTTTTTTGTTGTTTTACAATTAACATCTCACTTACCAAAGTGTCGATAAGTTGGGGGCGATTAGTAAAAAAACGATACGTAATGTGGTTAACATTTCGACAAACGACTAGATAATAGCGGTGAAAGCAAAAAAAAAAAACCAAAAAAAAAAAAAAAAAAAAAAAAAAAAAAAAATTTAAACGCAGAAATTATCCATCAAATTTCGTCATTTGAAAAAAAAACAAATGTTTTTAGTAGCCACCTATTCGTCACACAAAAAAAAAAAATAATAAAAAAAAAAAAAAAAAAAAAAAAGAAAAAAAATTTTCTTTTGGAACAGAGGTTTCTTTGTTTAATTAATAAAAAAATTTAACTAGGAAAATTGATGATTTTAGCTAAAAAAAAAGCGTTTATTTAGATAGGGAATGCGTTTGGGGCCAAAGGGGATTTCACAACATTGCCATCCGGAAGTATAAGGGGGGAAACCAACACACAAACTTGGTAACCATGAACTTTTTATAGTCTGGTTAATACAGTGTATGGAAACAACTCAAAACGCGGAGGGCAAAAACAATAACCAAAAGGGCCTAAACGTATCTGCTTTACTATCTAAGCTTTTTTAAAAAGGTCGAAAAAGTGTCTAGAAAAAATTTCGATTTTCCTTTCCACACTTTTTTTAAAAAACCTTTTTAAAAAAACTAGTTCCTATTCATTGGACTAGACCGGGGCCGTTATTTTGTTTTCTTTAATTTATAACTGTTCAAAATGAAAAAAAAAGAAATATTTTCCTTAATTTTTTCCCAAAAAATTTTTTTTGTATTGGAGCTTTAGGGTCGAACGTCACGGTCACAAAAACCGACATTTTGGCCCCACTCTAAATAATCTTGGCTTCCTTTTTTAACTCGCTCAATCCTAGAGATTTTTGACTTTTCAAAATTGGGGAAAAAATGAATTAAAAATAAAGCTTGTGATAGATAGTTTTTTTCAATACCGTTAAATGTAAAAATTAAAAAAACTTTTAGCTTCGAAAATTTTCGCCTAAAATTTTTGTCCAAAAAAAAAAAATGTAAAAAAAGGGGCAGGGGGGTAAAAGAAAAACCGGGGTTTTAAAAAAACGGATTAGTCGGTGTTAGGGTTGAGTGAGTTAAGGGGGCAAATATTGTACAAATTTCTGATTTTTGTGTTTTTTTTTAAAAATCCTAAAACACATATCAACCCAAAAACTTATTTTTAGGGTTAAATTTTTAAATTAAATAACACAAACCCGATTCCCTTTGGGCTCTCATCCGATAGATAGAAAATTTGCTTTGTCATCGGGAAAAAAAAACGCTTACGTCATGTGGGGGAGGATCCTTGTCTAGAAAACATCCCAAAAAACCTCGGGAAAAATTTCCCATCCGAAGAATTTGTTTAAAAAAAAAATTTTCTTAAGACTTTGTTTTTTTTTCCAAATTGAGGGGTTTGGCCCCCCCCGTAAGCGCTTGAAGCACTTCCTTTTCGTGTTATAAAAGAGCCCCCTCAACAAAAGATTTTTTATTTAAGAATCGTCATCCTTTTCATCTCATCATCAAAAATTTTAAAAAATCATAAAATTGGGGAATCATTTTAAATTATTTTTTTTTTTATTTTTTGTCATTATTATTATTATTATTTATTATTATTTTATTTTTTATTTTAATATATTATTTATTAATTAATTATTATTATTTTATTTTTATTATTATTATTTATTTTTTTTTTATTATTATTATTATTTTTTATTATTTTTAAATTTTATTATTTTTTAATTTTTATTATAATTATTTATTTTTATTTATTATTATTATTAAATTATTTTATTATTATTATTTTTATTATTAATTTTTTATTTTATTATTATTATTATTATTATTATTTTAATTATTATTATTTATTATTAAAATTTATTATTTTTTTAAACCCCTTTTTTGTTTACTTACAAACCTACTACACTCCCTTTACTATTTACTAAACTAATTTACTACTATTTTAACTACAAAACTACTTACTATTTTAAACTACTAAAAACTACTATATACAAACTACTATTAAAACTACTTACTAACTTTTACACTACAACTACTAACTACTACTACTGAAAAAGAGAGAAGCCTAGCAAAAGGTTTTTTTTAAAAAAATTTTGGTTAAAAAAACGTCAATTTATATTTTCAGCAAATGGGTTTAGGATACTTTAGTGGGGGGATAAACATTTTAAGCTTTGGTTTTGCATGACCCCCGTGTGGGCAGTTTTTATTCCAAAGCTTTTGAGACGCTGACACGTGTGGGCTTTTTTGGGGTTCCAGGTTTACTTGAGACCGTTTGTGTCAAATTAATGGAAAGGGTTTTATCATGTTAAATACATTTAATCAATCATTCTAATTTGGGTTTTAGGGTAGGTTTTAACGTGTTTGAAACATGCGAAACGGGCATTTAAAAAAATAATGTTTAAAACCCTAAAAGGCGGGTTTTAAAACAATATGTGGGAATTGACGTTTCAGGGTTTGAATATGTTTGGGGGTTTTTAAAAACTTTTGGGGGTTTTGGATTATAGACGGGGACGGGGGAACTGTAAAAAAAACTAAAAAGGGGGGGCGTGGAAACAATGGAATGTGGGTAAAAATTTTGTTGGGGGATAAAAGAGGATTTTCGGGGGGGAAAAAAGGGGATTTTATTGGGGTTTCGGGGCATTCAAAATTACCTGAGCTGCACACTTTAAACCTTTTTTTTGGTAACCCCACATTTATTTGTTTTTTTTTTTCGGACTTAGAAATATTTCCCCGATATTAAAAAAAAAGGTTTTTTGGCAAAAATTGTTTTTTAAACAGTGGCTGATTTTACGGTTTTTGGAAAAATTTTAAACTGATTGAATTAGACAATGTATTTGATTTGGTTTGGAATTTATCATGATTTGGATTTTAATTTTTTCACAAAACAAATAAAAAACTGAAAGAAATAAAAAAATTTGGGAAATTTGGCTTTTATTTGAATTTTTTGGGGGTGTTGTGCATTAAATTATCATAAACCCGGCCCTTTAAAACTCTTTGTTTTTATTAAACATTACAACACAACGCAAAGGATAATACTACCATCTAGAAAAAAAAACCCATATGCGATCATAACCATTACATATGTGTGCAACTACCCCAATTATGCATTAATTTGGTGTCGTGACTCGGATTCTTATATATGTTATTTTTGGAGCCGTGATTAAACCCGGGGTGTAAAAAATGTTATTATTCCCCAACCAGGGGTAAACGTTTTGTTGCGGTGTTAACTTATTAAGTTTTTGTGGACCCCGAATTTTTTAAGTGAAAAAAATTGTGAACAGATAGGAAAATAGTTTTTTTTTGGGAAAAAAAAATGAAATCAAATTTTTAAGGGAAGCCGTTGGAAATTTTTTGTTTGAAAATATGAAAAAAAATTTTAAAATTTTAGTGATCCCCAAAATTTTTAAAAAAAACGTATTTTTTAAAAAAAAATTAATTAAAAATTTTTTTAAGAGTCACGTAGAAAAGGAAAATTTAAAAAAATATGATTAAGGGCAAAATTTATATTTGTGAAAAACAAATTAAAATTTAGAAAAGACAAAAAAAAATTTAATAATAAAAAAACGCATTGATGCTTTAAAATTTTTTTATTTAAAATTAAAAAGAAAAGGGGAGAATGAAAATAAAAATGCAGAATTTAAATGAAATTTTAGTGCGTTTTTTTTTTCAAAAATAAATAAAAATGCGTTTTTTACTTACAATCAAGCGTTTCGGAATAGTTTTTTTTTTTGAATATTAAAATTTTTTTTTACCGTTTTAGGCAAAGTTTTTGTTAATATCAGTAAAAAAAGAGTGTCGATTTTTATTTTTAATTTTTTTGTCTGTTTTTGTTGGTTTTTCATGAATTTTGGGCATTCTTTAATGTTTTTACGTTTTTTTTTCTGTCAAAATGACTCAAAGAAGATGAAAGGCAAAAAAAAAAACCGTAAATTAAAAAGTTTTGATAATTGAAAAAAAGTCTTATGGTATTTTTGTTAAAACAACATCATTGATTATATTTTTTTTCCCCCCGTCGGAGGGATGAATTGGTAGGTTGATATTGATCTTTGAGATTCAGGGTTCTGACAAAAAAGCAAAGTTTTTTTAAACTGTTTTTTATTTTTTTTGGTAATAAATGTGTGGTTTAAAAAAAAAAGCAGCCAAGTTTCACAACAGAAGGGTTAATTAGTTTGTAAAAGAAAAGGGGGGGGTTATAAAAGATTACTAAACATTTGGATTTTTATCACTGGAATTGTTGAAAATGATTTTAAAGCGGGGAAAATATCAATCGTTGTCAGTTTTGTTTTGTTTTGGGAAATGCTTTTTTTTGGGGGTTTAATTTTTTTTTAAAGGAGCAAATTCTCAGTATAAAAAAAATTTAAAAAAAAAGGAAAAAAAAAAAAATTTAAAAATTTAAATCGGGAAATAAAAAAAGATAAAAATACAAGGGGTAAAAGGGTTTATTGATTAATTTTGAAAAAAGGACTAAGTCTTGTAATTTGGGTTAAAATGGGTTTTTACGGAAGAATAACAAAATATTGAAAATGAATTATTTCATGTGAGCTGAAAATATTTTTTGACACCAATGGTTAACTTTTTTAAGAATCACGAATTTTAAAAATAACCCCTACGGAAAAATTTTCTGTAAATGCATAGGGGTAAATAAGCGCAGTATGTAAAAAAACGCGGTAATTTAAAAAATCACACGGTTTTAAAATTACGAGACGCCCCGGGGAATGATGCTTTGGGAATATTTTATTTTGCGTTTGATTAAAGCGCTTGGTTTAAAAAAATTTTGAAAGAATACAGAAGCGGATAATTTTTATAAATAAAGGGGGGGCGTGGTTAAAAGCGGGGACACTTTATCAAAAGCTAAAATTTAAGAGGGGGGGGGCAGATTTTTCATCGCAATGGTTATAGAATTTATTT
>NW_027627164.1:0-5447 GCF_034508935.2 Berghia stephanieae
ACTTAAGTTTGTTTTTTGGGGTTGTTTTTTTTTGTTTTTTTTTTTTTTTTCGTTTTTTTTTTTTTTTGTTTATGTTTTTCTTTTAAAGTCAAATTATTTTGTTTTTGGAAAAAATGTATTTTTTTAAAACTAAAAAAATACCCCCCAAGGAGAAACTTTTGGAAACTGTAATAAACTTTTTTTCTATATAAGTTTAAAAAAACGTTTCAAAATTTAAAACAAATTTTTGACAGTCGCCCAATTTAATAAAAATAAAGTCATAAACGTGTCGGAACGCGTAATATATTATACAAGGGGCAATAGTTCTTAGATTTTTTTTAAACAAACCCGAAAAGAAATCTTTTAATGTGACAAGATGGAGCTACAGGGCAAACAAGCACCGGGAACCTTTTTAGTTTTGTTATAATTTTTCTCATTAAAACCTTCAAGCTGTAAAAGAGCAAAATAACTCGGTTTTGGAAAAAAACAAATTTATTTTTTGTTTAAATTTTGGTTTAATCCAGTCTTTGATAATTTTGAAAATACTAAAAATTAAATTTTAAAAAAACCCTAAAAAAAAATTTTCAACGGACTAATTTTAGCAAAAAAACGCTGTTAAGATAAATTTTAAAGATAAATATATTTTTCATCCAAAAAAAGAAAATTCTTTTGCAACGTGGCATGCTGAAAATGTAAAAACCAAAGTTAGAATCATGGCGAAAATGAAAAATATATTTATATTTATATATTTATATTTATATATTAAAATTTTGAATCGTGTTTGTACAAATATGGTACAAAAGGCTGACAGCAGTAATGGGCGTTTATTATTTTTTAAAAATATTTCCCACAATGTTGAGCCCTCTCAAACATTGTGGTAATATTCAAAATAATTAAAAAATAATATATATATATTATATATATGCAAATGCAAAAAAATGTGAAATATACAGCAAAAACCCCAAATAGCAAGCTTTAAATATTAATTTAAATTATGTCTACGAGGGGTTTTATTTTTATTTATTTTTTTATTTTTTTATTTATTTATTCATTTTTTTTTGGCCCTTAATATTGGGCAGGAAATCACTTGATGTATTTCTATCCCGCCTTTTGTTTTCCAATTGCTTCCGTTATGTCTTGTTTTGTCCGGGGCCAGGTCGTATTTTTTTGGCTGGAGAAAAAACCCAAAATGTGTATTGGAGATGAATTTTTACCTTGTAAATCATCCCTCTGTTATGCACTGTATTTTTATTAAACATGCTAAGTAAACATTTGAGGATTTACGAGTGGGCTCTTGTGTTTATTCGGGATGAGACTTTTATATCTCATAAAAAATACACTGTTTGTACATCGTGCTCTTGGAATCATTGTTGTGGGTTCCTTTTTTGAACCAACCCCCTTTTTTTCTCATGCCTTTTAATTGTAATCTAAAATTTTTTTGACTTCCAATATTTTTCCTTTTTACGGTGATGAAAGTTTAAATGTTTTTCTTTGAGCGCCGTAAAAAACCCAAAAAAAACAAACCAAAAAAAAGCATAGAAAAACCCCTTCACGCCACGGGCATCCCGCCAGCTCTTCCTGGCTTCGCCCCCGACTCCGTCAAAAAATTGGATGTCTAAAAAAAAACCCCAAAATATTGCAAAAAAAAAACTCGATTGAAATTTAAAATTTTTTTTTTTTAAATACTTTCCGGATCCATGTTTTTTAAAATTTCTTCATTCTCTTTTTAAATGAACATTTTAAATAAATTTAATGCTTTCAATATGTAGTTTTTTATGCTTAAATTATCGATTTATTTTCTGTTTTATTTGCTTTGTAAAGCGCCTCGAGCACATTGTGGATTAGGCGTATAAAATTCATTCATTATTCATTTTTTTAAAAAAACTTTAAATACAAAAAAATCTATAAAAAGTTATAAAATTGGCTTGTATAATTCCGAAAGGTGTATACGGTTAAAATTTTTTATTGTAGCAACCCTTGTCACCAGTACTTTACTTCTTGACATAACTGTTTTTGGGCTCAGACTTTGGCTGTTTTTTTTTTTTTTTCTTTTCTTCATACCCCCAGCATTTCTTAAAATTAGATAAAAATAGTAAAAAGTGATTTATCAGAAAAAAAACTTGTTTCCCCGAAACCCCAAAGTGTACATAAGAACCCAAAAAGGGCCAACAAGTCTTATAACCCGTTCCTTTTTAGATGAATGTTTCCCCTCGTGTTTTTAACTTTTTCTTTTCCTGCATAAACATTTGTTACTCTAAAAATAACCGTTATGTCGAAAAGATAGTAAAAAATTTGTAAGGGTGATAATAATAATAATAATATAAGATAAAAATAATAATAAAAATAAAAAATAATAAAAATAATAATAATAATAATAATAATATAATAAAATATACAAAAAATACTACTATATACTACTACACTAAAATCAATAAAAAAATAAAAATAAATAAAAATAATAATAATAATAATAAAAAATTAAAAATAAATAATAATAAAATCAAATAAAAAATAAAATATTAATAAAAATTTAAAATAAATAATAAAAAAAAAATTAAAATAATAAATAATAAAAAATAATAAAATAATAAATAAAAATCAAAATAAAAATAATAATAATAATTGTGATGATGATGATGTGATGATGAGATGAGATGGATGATGATATGATGATGATAAAAAAAATAAAAATGATGACAATAATAAAATAATAAATAAAATAATAATAATAAAAATAATATAATAATAATAATAATAATAATAATAATAAAAATAAAATAAAATAATAATAATAAATAAAATAATAATATAAAAAAATTTTAAAAAAATAAAAATAATAAAAATAATAATAATAATAAAAATATAAAATAATAATGATAAAATAATAATAAAATAATAATAATAAAAAAAAAAGAAGAAGAAGAAGAAGAAGGAAGAAAGAAGAAGAAGAAAGAAAAAAAAGGGGAAAAGAAAAGAGAAGAAGAAGAAGAAAAAAGAAGAAGAAGAAGAAGAAGAGAAAAGAAGAGAAGAAGAAAAAGAAGGAAGAAAAAAAGAAAAAGAAAAGGGGGAAAAAGGGGGAGAAAAGAAGAAGAAGAGAAGAAAAGAAGAAGAAGAAGAAGAGAAAAAGAAAAAAAGAAGAAGAAGAAAGGGTGGAGGGGGAGGAGGGGAGGAGGAGGGAGGAGGAGGAGGAGGAGGAGAAAAAGAAGAGAAGAAGAAGAAGGAAGAAGAAGAAGAAAAAAAGAAGAAAAAGGGGAAGAAAGAAAAGAAGAAGAAGAAGTAGAAGAAGAAAAAGAAGAAGAAGAAGAAGAAGAAGAAGAAGAAGAAAAAAGAAGAAGAGAAGAAAAGAAAAAGGGAAAGAAGAAAAAGAAGAAGAAGAAGGAGCAGGGGGAAGAGGAGGGAATGGGAAAAAGGGGGGAAAGAAAGAAAGAACGAAGAAAAAAAAGGAAAAAGAGGAATCCTTTCACACACATAAAATACATATTGAGTATGTTAAGGCTAACAACAATGAAACAGTAAATTTTAAACCCGCATCGTGTTATTTTTACTGCTTAAAAAACCCCTTTTTTTTGGAAAATTTTCCCCAATATTTTAAATTGGGATTTATAACCTGGGGAAATAAGAATCCGTTACAAACGATAAGCAAAAACCCAAATAACCCCAGTGACGTACCATCCCTAATTGCTTTTCATTAAATGAAACGGGACCCCATTATGGACAAAAGGGTTAAAGGGGGCCGGGGGGGGCTGGGGGGGATTTGGGGGGGGGAAAATTTGGAAGTAATATGGGGGGAGTTTCAATGGGTTAAAAAGGGTTTTTGGAGGTTTGGGTCAGTAAATTTCACAACATTGGAACTGGAGGAGGAGTGGTCCACCTAGTGCCATAGTTACAGTGGTTAAGTATGCTCTCAAAAATTACACATCTGGGGGGGAAAAAACCCCGGGTTTGGTAACAATACAAAAGGGTAGACAATAATGGCAAAAACTGAGTATGGGTTGGGTCACAAAATCTTTTCTTAATTTTTGGAATGGATAAAACGGTTTTTGAAAATAAAAAGTGTGAGATTTTTTTTTTCAAAATAATGAACTACCAAATTGTAATTTGAAAATAAATATGATTGTGAGGATTTGGGGAATTTTTATTAAGATAAAAAAAACATTTTAAAATAAATACAGTCAAAAAACATGAGTTCAAGTTTTTTGAAAGAATTCCCGACCCCGGGCAGGGGAAACTTTTATATTATTTTCCCCGACTTCATCGAATATGGTAAATTTATGATCCCGTATTAAAAGTTTTTAGAATTGGGCTGATCTGAGAGTATATATTTATGTAAGTATTGTACTTGGGGGTTTGGGGGGAGGGAGAATCTGTTTAAAGACCGGGCGCTGGGGAAAAACTTTTCAAAAAAAACCCGGGGAAAAACAATTTGATTGGTAAGTAAAAATTTCAATGGGATTTTTGTCAAAATCTGCGTTTTTTGAATTTAAAAAAGACAATCAAAGAACAACACAAACACCACGCACAATCACACCAAACTACACACAGACCACACAAACCACATAAAAACAACACACACCCAAAAACTCACATTTTTTTTGCTTTGCCATTTATTATTTCGGTTTACAAACCAGCGGAATTTTCTTTTATTTCCTCTTCTGGACTTTTTCTCCTTAAAACCTCTAAATCCTCACCCCTTTCCCCTGTTCCCATCCTATCCTTGTCCCTCCTCTTTTTTTTTCTTTTTCTTTTTCCTCTTTTTCTTGTTGTTTTTGCGTTGCTATTTTTGTTGTTGTTGTTGTTGTTGTTGGTTTTATTTTTGTTGTTGCGTTTTTTTTTTCTTCCTTCTTTTTCTTCTTTTCTTCTTTCTTCTTCTTCTTTTTTCTTCTTCTTCTTCTTTTTTTCTTCTTCTTTTTCTTTTCTTTCTTCTTTTTCTCCCCACCCAAATTTTTATAATGTTTTTTTTCAAAAAGGGTTTCATAATTTTTTCTTTTTTTTTAAAAAATTCCCACATCGATAGAAAAGAACCGAAAGGATCTATTTTCTTCAAAAAAACATATTAGTCTGGGTTCTTTTCCATCTTTAAAAAAGGTTTTCGTTTATGGACCAAAAAATAGGGGGAAGAAAGCAGACAAACAAAAAGTAAAAATGTCATCGCTTATTTTGATTTTTTGATAATAAGTTTCCGATTTAGATAAAAAATTTTTTATTTAAGGATCTGGTATGTTGGACTCCTCTTCGTCACTGTTCCCTTTTATGTATTTTTGTCATAAAAATTTTTAGAATTAAGGCGAAAACCAAGATTAAATAAATTTTGAATCTTTTTAAATTTTTTTAATTGGTCTGTTGTTTTATGTATTTTGTGTTGTGGTTGTTTTGTGTGTTGACGATTTTTTTTTGATTTGTGTGTGTGTTTTTGTTTTTGTTTGATGTTGTATATTTGTGTGTGTTTTTTTTTTGGGTTGTTGGGGTGT
>NW_027627165.1:0-5448 GCF_034508935.2 Berghia stephanieae
TCAAAAAAAAAAAAAAGGAAAAAAAAAAAAAACGGAAACTCCAAATTTTTACTTTCTAAACATTGTGAATCTCGAAAGATGCTCAAAACGGGCTCTTTCCCTGGAAAAATTTTGAGGGGGTTTTTCCCTACGGGTTTAAAACTAGGAAAAATTTGGGAAAAAAACGCAAATTTCACCGGGAAAAAAAAAATAAAAAAAACCCAAAAAACGTAAACCCTAAAATTTTTAATTTTTTAAAAATTGTGAAAAAACCCAAAGACGTTCAAAAAACGACTATTTCATGCAAAAAATTTGAAGATTTCATCAGATTGTCGAAAAATTTGGGAAAATTTTAAAAAATCGTAAAATTTTACCATAAAAAGTGGAAAAATCGAAAATTTTAAAAATCCAAAAATTTTTTTAATTTTTTTGATCATTGTAAAACTCTGAAGATGTTTCAAAATCGACTTTTTAAAACAAAAAATTGAAGATTTCCATCAGATTGTGAAAATTTGGGAAATTTTTGAAAAAATCGTAAAATTTTTCCCCCCCCCCCCCCCCCTCAAAAAAAAAAAAAACGGGAAAAAAAAAAAAAATCTGGAAACTCCAAAAAATTTAAAAATTTTCAAAAACATTGTAAATTTCCCCGAAAGATGCTCAAAACGGATCTTTCATGAAAAAAATTTTGAAAATTTTTGTCATACGGTTGAAAACGGGGAAATTTGGGAAAAAATCGGAAAATTTTTTAACCGAAAAAAAACGTAAAAAAAATAAAAAAATCTGTAAACCCCCAAAATTTTTAAATTTTTAAAAATTGTGAAACTCGAAAAAACTTTTCAAAATCAAACTTTTCAGAAAAAATTTTTGGAAGTTTTCCCAACAGATTGCCCGAAAATTCGGAATTTTAAAAAATCGTCAAAATTTTTACCAAAAACGTGGAAAAATCAACATTTTAAAAATTTCCCAAAAATTTTTAATTTTTGATCATTGTAAAACTCTGAAGAAGCTCAAATTTGACTATTTCAAAAAAAAATTTGGGAAAAACCCCTCAGATTGTCGAAAACTCGGGGAAATTTTTAAAAAAATCCAAATTCCCCCCCCCCCCCCCCCCCCTCCCAAAAAAAAAAAAAACGGGAAAAAAAAAGAAAAATCTGGGGAAAATCCAAAATTCTACTTTCTAAACATTTGGGAATTTCCCAAAGACCCCAAAAAGGGCTCTTTTAGCAAAAAAACGATTTTTTTGTCTACTGTTAAAATGAATTTAAAAAATCGGCAAAATTTTTAAACCCAAAAAAAACGGAAAAAAACAAAAAACTTAAACTCCTAAATTATTTTTTTCAACATTGGGAAACTCGAAAGACGTTTTAAAAACGACTATTTCATGCAAAATTTTTGAAGATTTTATCAGATTGTCAAAATTCGGAATTTGAAAAAATCGTCAAATTTCACCAAAAACGGAAAATCGAAATTTTAAAAATCCAAAATTTTAATTTTTGATCATTGAAAACCGAAACCAAATACTATTTTAAAACAAAAATTGAAGATCCCTCAGATTTCGAAAATCGAAATTTTTAAAAAAACGTCAAATTCCCCCCCCCCCCCCCCCCCCCCCCCCCCAAAAAAAAAAAAAAACGAAAAAATGAAAAAAACTGGAAAATCCAAAATTCTACTTTCTAAAAAATTGTGAATCTCGAAAGTGCTCAAAACGGACTCTTTTATGCAAAAATTCGATGATTTTTTCATCGTTTGAAAAATAGGAAAATTTTAAAAAATCGGCATATTTAACCGAAAAAAAACGTGAAAAAAAACAAAAAATCTGAAACTCCCAATATTATTTTTTTAAAATTGTAAACCGAAAACGTTCAAAAAGACTTTTCATCAAAAATTCGAAATTCATCAATTGTCGAAAATCAGATTTTTGAAAAAAAACGCAAAATTTTAAACCCTAAAACGTGGGGAAAATCGAAATTTCAAAATCCAAAAAATTTTTTTTTTCGATCATTTTAAAACTCGAAAAACTCAAAGTCGACTATTTCAAGAAAAAATTTGAAGTTTCCCTCAATTGTCGAAAAATCGAAATTTGAAAAAAACGTCAAAATTTCCCCCCCCCCCCCCCCTCCAAAAAAAAAAAAAACGTGAAAAAAATGAAAAAATCGGAAAACCCAAAAATTTTACTTTTTAAACATTGTAACTCGAAAGATGCTCAAACGGGCTCTTTCAGCAAAAATCGTGATTTTGTCATACTGTTGAAAACTGGAATTTTTAAAAAAAACGCAAATTTAAAAGAAAAAAAACGTAAAAAAATCAAAAACTTAAACCCCAAAATTTTTATTTTTAACATTGTGAAAACCCAAAAACTTTAAATCCAATTTTTAGCAAAATTTTTGAAGATTTTTATCAAATTTCGAAAAATTTGGGGAATTTTAAAAAAACGCAAATTTCACCCAAAAACTGGAAAAACGAAAAATTCAAAAATCCAAAATTTAATTTTTTTACATTGTAAAACTCTGAAGATCTCAAAAAAGCTTTTCTAGCAAAAATTTGGGAAAATTCCATCAGATTGCAAAAACCCGGAAAATTTAAAAAATCGTCAAATTCCCCCCCCCCCCCCCCCCCCAAAAAAAAAAAAAGGGAAAAAAAAAAAAAAACGGGAAACCCCAAAACTACTTTCTAAACATGTGAATCCCGAAAAAGCTCAAAACGGACTCTTTCAGCAAAAAATTCGATGATTTTTATAACGTTGAAAACGGAAAAATTTGAAAAAACGCAAAATTTAACCGAAAAAAAACGTGAAAAAAACAAAAACTGAAACTCCCCCCCAATTATTTTTTTTCACATTGTGAAATCAAGACTTCAAAAACGACTATTTCATGCAAAAATTCGAAGATTTCATCAGATTTTCGAAAATTGAATTGAAAAAAAACGTAAAAAATTTTTCCATAAAACTGGAAAAACGAAAATTTTAAAAAACCAAAATTTTAATTTTTGACATTTTAAAACTCTAAAAAAGCTCAAATCCCCATTTTAAAAAAAATTGAAAATTCCATCAGAATGTGAAACTCGGAATTTGAAAAAAACGTCAATTTTTTTGCCCCCCCCCCCCCCCAAAAAAAAAAAACTGAAAAAAAGAAAAAACGAAACTCCAAAATTTTACTTTCAAAAAATTTTGAACTCGAAAGAAAGCTCAAAACACTCTTTCAGAAAAATTCGTGATTTTGTCAACGTTTAAAAATGGAAATTTGAAAAAACCCCCAAATTTCCGAAAAAAAAGTGAAAAAATCAAAAATCTTAAACTCCTAATTTTTATTTTCAACAGTGAAACTCAAAGCTTCAAAACGACTTTTCACAAAATTCGAAGATTTCATCAGATTGTCAAAATTCAAATTTGAAAAAATCGCAAAATTTCACCATAAAACGTGGAAAAATCGAACATTTCAAAAATCCAAATTTTAATTTTCGATCATTGTAAAACTCGAAGAAGCTCAAAGTCGACTAAATTTTAAGCAAAAATTTGAAGATTCCATCAGATTGTCGAAAACTCGGAAATTTGAAAAAATCGTCAAATTTCCCCCCCCCCCCCCCCTCCAAAAAAAAAAAAAACGAGAAAAAAAGAAAAATCGGAAACTCCCAAAAATTTTACTTTCTAAACATTTTGAATCTCGAAAAATGCTCAAAACGGACTCTTTCATGCCAAAAATTTGATGATTTGTCATACTGTTGAAAACTGGGAAATTTGAAAAAAACGTCAAAATTAACCGAAAAAAAACGTGAAAAAAACAAAAATCTGTAAAAATCCTAAATTATTAATTTTCAACATTGTGAAACCGAAAGAAACGTTTTTCAAAAAAATCACTATTTCAATTTAAAAAGCAAAAAATTGGAAAAGATTTTCCATCAGATTGTCGAAAAATTCGAAATTTGGGAAAAAATCGTCATTTTAAAAAATTTCACCCCCCCAAAAAAAAAAAAAGTGAAAAAAAAAATCAAAAAAATTTTTGTTTAACTCCTAAATTATAAAATTTTTTTTTCAAACATTGTGAAATCGAAAAAAAAGTTCAAAATCGACTCCCTTTTTATTTTCAAAAATGCTAAAAGAATTCATCAGAAATTGTTGAAAATTCGGAATTTGAAAAAAATCGTGAAAATTTCACCATAAAACGTGGAAATCGAAATTTCAAAAAATCCAAATTTTTAATTTTGATCTTTTAAAACCGAAGATGTCAAATCGACTATTTTTTAAACAAAAATTTTAAGATTTCCATCAGATTGTCGAAAAAACCGGAAATTGAAAAAATCGTCAAATTCCCCCCCCCCCCCCCCCTCAAAAAAAAAAAAAACGGAAAAAAAATGAAAAACTGGGGAATCCCCAAAAACTACTTTAAAAAAATTTTTGAACTCAAAGATCTCAAAACGGTCTTTCAGGAAAATTTGATATTTTTTTCAAACTGTTGAAAACGGAAATTTGAAAAATCGCAAATTTACCGAAAAAAAACTGAAAAAAAAAAAAAATCTGTAAACCCCAAATTATTATTTTTCAACTTGTGAAACTCGAAAAACGTTCAAAATCGACCTTTTTACAAAAAAATTCGAAGATTTTTATCAATTTGTCCCAAAATTCGGAAATTTTGAAAAACGTCAAAATTCCCATAAAACGGAAAAATCGAAATTTCAAAAAAAACCAAAAATTTTTTTTTTTGATCATTTTAAAACTTGAAAATGCTCAAAGCGAAATTTCAAACAAAAAAAGAAGATTTTATCGATTTCGAAAACTCGGAATTTGAAAAAAATCCAAATTCCCCCCCCCCCCCCCCCCTCAAAAAAAAAAAAAACGTGAAAAAAAATAAAAAACGGAAACCCAAAAATTTTACTTTTTAAAATTGGAACCGAAAGATGCTCAAACGGACTCTTTTCATGAAAAATTTTGATGATTTGTAACTGTTGAAAACTAGAAATTTTAAAAAATCGTCAAAATTTACCGAAAAAAAACGTGAAAAAAATAAAAAACTTTAAACCCAAATTATTATTTTTTCAAAAATTGTGAAACTCGAAAGGACTTTTAAAATCGCTTTTCATCAAAAAATTCGAAGTTTTTACAATTGTCGAAAAAACGGAAAATTTGAAAAAACTCAAATTCCCAAAAACGTGGAAAAAACGAAAATTTTAAAAAACCCCAAAATTTTAAATTTTTTTTTCATTTAAAACTCTGAAAATCCAAAACACATTTCAAACAAAAAAAGAAGATTTTTATCAGATTTTGGGGAAAAATCGGAAAATTTTAAAAACGCAAAAATTTCCCCCCCCCCCCAAAAAAAAAAAAAATCGTTTAAAAAAAATGAAAAAACGGAAATCCAAAACTATTTTAAACATTTTAAAAAACCGAAAAATCCAAAACGACTTTTTCCCAAAAAAGAGATTTTTCAATGTTTAAAACTGGAAATTTTAAAAAAACGTCAAAATTTCCCCCCCCCC
>NW_027627166.1:0-19665 GCF_034508935.2 Berghia stephanieae
CAATTCCCTATACAGCTCTTGTGCACGGTTACTTATGACCTTGATTTCTTTCGAAATCCCACCCCAAAATCCCACTTATTGTGTGTTATAGGCAGAACATAATAAATAGCTGGGTGCCACATGCGTGACTAAATTGGCCAAAGAGAGAATCTATTCTTTGGCATTAGACACCAATTACCTGATGTCTTGGTTTTTAATCCTAGCCGAGTGAGAGAGAAAACAAAACAATCATACGTGTATCTGCAAACAGCAGAACGTTTTCATTTTACATTGAGATGGGAAGGGGAAGGGATAACACTATGACAAGAGAGAGAGAGAGAGAGAGAGAGAGAGAGAGAGAGGAGAGAGAGAGAGAGAGAGAGAGAGAGAGATGGGCGGGGGGATGGGGGGATAGTAAGGGGGAATGGGAAAAGATGAAAGAAACAATGGGTTGCCTGATGACGTAGATCAAAGGATTGTTACAGCGGTGTTCACGGTGTGTACTTCGTGAAATTTTAACCTTTTACAGTGACACTGATTTTTTTCTCCAGATTGCTTATGCAGAATAAATCGTTTCCACCAAGAGAGCAGTAGTAAGAGTATATTTCGACTCGGGCTTCAATTAAACTATAAATCCCAAAGCTTGTCTTTTCATGATAACATTAAGACTAAGATCTGGACTTTGGGGAGTGTAAGATCGAATCTTGCCATTAATGGTTAAAATTGTTTTAATTAAAAAAAAAAAATAACTCACACACACCACACGCACAGGGCTGGTGAGTCGGAGTCGGTAGGAGTCGGTTGTTTGAGGGTGGAGTCGGAGAAGGAGTCGGTAGGAGTCGGTTGTTTGAGGATGGAGTCGGAGTCGGAGTCGCTTTTAGAAGTCCCGACTCCGACTCCTTACCACTTTCAGACATTGCATTTTTATGGGTGTGTTTTTTTTACGAAACCCGCCGAAACCCGATGAATCCCGACAAAGTTATGGGAAGTAGGTGGCAGTGGGGAGTGAACCTAGAACTTAGGGAAGTGTGCACCATTGGGGAGTGAACCTGGGACTGGGTTTCGGCGGGTTTCGTAAAAAAAAACTAGTGCTTTTTTACGAAACCCGCCGAAACCCGACCATATCCAGCAAAGTTATGGGAAGTAGACAATTGTGGGGAGTGAACCCGAGACTCAGGGAAGTGTACACCAGTCGGGAGTGAACCTGAGACTAAGGTTATCGGCCCGTTTCGGCGGGTTTCGTAAAAAAAGAAACCCGCCGAAACCCGACAAGATCCGGCAAAGTTATTGGAGTTTGGCAACAGTGGGGGGTGATCCTGGGAGTCAAGGAATTGCACACCAGGAGATGGATAACTGTGGGTATCCGAGCCGAACTATAGGAGTTTGGTACCAGAGGAGAATGAACCTGACACTATAGAAGGTGGGCGCCAGTGGGGAGTGAACCTGGGATTCAGGGAATTACACACCAGTGGGGATTTAACCTGGGAATATGTAAAAAAGGATATCAGTGGGCAATAAACCTGGGACTAAAGGAGATGGATACCATTGAAATTTGAAGCCGGATATGAGAGTTTGGTACCAGAGGAGAATGAACCTGACACTATTGGAGGTGGGCGCCAGTGGGGAGTGAACCTGGGAATATGTAAAAAAAGGATATCAGTGGGAAATAAACATGGGACTAAAGGAGATGGATACCATTGAAATTTGAAGCCGGATATGAGAGTTTGGTACCAGAGGAGAATGAACCTGACACTATTGGAGGTGGGCGCCAGTGGGGAGTGAACCTGGGACTATGTAAACAGGATATCAGTGGGAAATAAACATGGGACTAAAGGAGATGGATACCATTGGGAGTTGAAGCCAGATTTGGGAGTTGGGTACCAGGGGAGAGAGAAACCTGACACTATAGGAGGTGGGCGCCAGTGGGGAGTGAACCTGGGAATATGTAAAAAAGGATATCAGTGGGAAATAAACATGGGACTAAAGGACATGGATACCATTGAAATTTGAAGCCGGGTATGAGAGTTTGGTACCAGAGGAGAATGAACCTGACACTATAGGAGGTGGGCGCCAGTGGGGAGTGAACCTGGGACTATGTAAACAGGATATCATTGGGAAATAAACCTGGGACTAAAGGGAGATGGATACCATTGGGAGTTGAAGCCGGATTTGGGAGTTGGGTACCAGGGGAGAGAGAAACCTGACACTATAGGAGGTGGGCGCCAGTGGGGAGTGAACCTGGGACTATGTAAAAAGGATATTAGTGGGAAATAAACCTGGGACTAAAGGGAGATGAATACCATTGAAAGTTGAACCGGATATGAGAGTTTGGTACCAGAGGAGAATGAACCTGACACTATAGGAGGTGGGCGCCAGTGGGGAGTGAACCTGGGACTATGTAAACAGGATATTAGTGGGAAATAAACTTGGGACTAAAGGGAGATGGATACCATTGAAAGTTGAAGCCGGATATGAGAGTTTGGTACCAGAGGAGAATGAACCTGACACAATAGGAGGTGGGCGCCAGTGGGGAGTGAACCTGGGACTATGTAAACAGGATATCAGTGGGAAATAAACCTGGGACTAAAGGGAGATGGAAGAGGAGAATGAACCTGACACAATAGAAGGTGGGCGCCAGTGGGGAGTGAACCTGGGACTCAGGGAATTGCTCACCAGTGGGGAGTTAACCTGGGAATATGTATAAAGGATATCAGTAGGAAATAAATCTGGGACTAAAGGGAGATGGATACCATTGGGAGTTGATACCTATAGTGTCAGGTTCATTCTCCTCTGGTACCCAACTCCTATAGTTAGGCTCGGATACCCACAGTTATCCATCTCCCACAGTCCCAGGTTAACTCCCAATTGGTGTGCACTTCTCTGAGTCCCAGGTTCACTCCACACTGGCGCACATCTCCTATAGTGTCAGGTTCATTCTCCTCTGGTACTCAACTCCCATATCCGGCTTCAACTTTCAATGGTATCCATCTCCCTTTAGTTCCAGGTTTATTTCCCACTGATATCCTTTTTACACAGTCCCAGGTTAACTCCCCACTGGTGTGCAATTCCCTGACTCCCAGGTTCACTCCCCACTGGCGCCCACCTTCTATAGTGTCAGGTTCATTCTCCTCTGGTACCCAACTCCTATAGTTAGGCTCGGATACCCACAGTTATCCATCTCCCACAGTCCCAGGTTAACTTCAAATTGGTGTGCACTTCCCTGAGTCCCAGGTTCACTCCACACTGGCGCCCATCTCCTATAGTGTCAGGTTCATTCTCCTCTGGTACTCAACTCCCATATCCAACTATCAACTTTCTATGGTATCCATCTCCCTTTAGTCCCAGGTTTATTTCCCACTGATATCCTTTTTACACAGTCCCAGGTTCACTCCCCACTGGTGTACACCGCCCTGATATCCAGGATCACCCCCCACTGTTGCCAAACTCCCATAACTTTGCCGGATATTGTCAGGTTTCGGCGGGTTTCGTAATAAAGCGCTAATTCTTTTTTACGAAACCCGCCGAAACCGGCCGATAACCTTAGTCTCAGGTTCACTCCGGACTGATGTACACTTCCCTGAGTCTCGGATTCACTCCCCACAGTTGTCTACTTCCCATAACTTTGCTGGATATTGTCGGGTTTCGTAATAAAGCACTAATTCTTTTTTACGAAACCCGCCGAAACGGGTCGATAACCTTAGTCTCAGGTTCACTCCCTACTGATGTACACTTCCCTGAGTCTCGGGTTCACTCCCCACAGTTGTCTACTTCCCATAACGTTGCTGGATATTGTCGGGTTTCGCCGGGTTTTGTAAAAAAGCACTAGTTCTTTTTTACGAAACCCGCCGAAACCCAGTCCCAGGTTCACTCCCCAATGGTGTACACTTCCCTGAGTTCTAGGTTCACTCCCCACTGCCACCTACTTCCCATAACTTTGTCGGGATTCGTCGGGTTTCTTAAAAAAGACACACCGCATTTTTATATCATTCAATGTGTAATATTTTAGATACTAGATATAGATAGTATCCAGGCCTATAGAATTTGAAAAAAATTACATTGGTATTAGCTAAAGGTGAACTATGCTTCCAAAACCCCCTTTCCTCCCCAACCTTCATGCTCTCGTGCTGTACATTTAAGTTGGCATCAATGCCAATCACCCCGTACCTGACTAGAGGGAGGGGTGGGGATGCTGACTCTTCAATGTTAAAGTTAGGTTATTAGAAAGTGGGATAACCATAAGACCATAAGAAGTGACTTTATTTTAGTATAAATGGTTTCAGTTTCAATATTGTCTTAATTTCACTTTTCCTCTTTTTGTTGGTCTTAATGACAGTTTTATTCATATCTTATTTTCAGTTCCTTTTTTGTCCTAGTTTCAAATATGAAGCGGCTTGTATTGTTATAATACATATACTGGGGAAAAGCTAAAAGTAGCTGCGAGTGTTGGTTGCATATTATTACCTATTAATACTATGCTTGAGGAGTCGGAGTCGGTTTAAAAATAACCGACTCCGCCAGCCCTGCACACACACACACACACACACACACACACACACACACACACACACACACGAGCGCGTGCGGTCACGAGAGCGAGGACCATCTATTGCTTGTGTTGCAACGGTAAACCAGTTTACGTGTACGTAGATCCTGAGGCTAGATGCCCCGTTACCATGTACTCCCAAAAAAAAAAAGAAAGAGACACACACACACACACACAGTCTCGCATTCGCTACGAACTAATTTTGCGCACCAATTTTTACTGCACTAATGCACCAAATTGCATACCTATCTATGGACACTTTTTTCCATATCTTTTTCCCAATAAACTTTTTTAAAAACCTGGGGCGGCACCTTGATAACAGACACGATACCCAAACGATTTCGCGAGGAATAAATCATGAAAAAAAATAGGATATAATTTCAACACAACTTTTGAAATTCATCAAGGATTGTCCAGTACCGAATGTTTTTATATAGAAAACAAATGCGTCTTCAAATCTAAACTGCTTTAGACGGTAAGCGGTAAGTTTTTAATTTATTTTTCTGTCCAAACGAATGATTTGTCCTGGTATAGAAGCTAAGTATTGGTAAACACCGGTTCACCTGTGAGTGTGAGTCACAGTCCACAGCCACAGGCACAGGGGACAGGGGACTAGATATTCATCATCATCAAGACTCGAATCCGAATATCCCCAGCCCAAGTAAACGGCGTCCTAAACAGAAGATAAAAATACGAAAATAAACCGTGTCAAAGCTAAAATAGTACTAACTGTGAAATATTGATGTAGATACTCGCCGAAGTCCTTGAATTCCGTTAATTATAAAGTCTGAATTTGGGATATCAGCTCAACAAGATGGTGTAGACACGGAAGAGAGGACGAGTGCAAATTTATGTTACTAACGAAAGAGTGAAAATGGAAAGGCTTCGTATGGGAACAAAACAGACAATGGACGTTTCGGGTACAAACCCTTCGTCAGCACAACAATACACAAATAAACGTGGAAAACAAATAAAATATAATGAAAAATAACTTGTATCGTCTGTACTCAATGGTGGTTGCAGTATGAATGAAATGTTAGCGTGGCGTGGGTAGAGGATAGTGTGCCCCAGGGGGGTGATCTAATTGATAAGCAGAGGTCAGCGTCAGGGAACAGAACTTTCCAGACTATAATGGAAGATAAAAGACATATTGGTAGTAGTAGTAGTAGTAGTAGTAGGTAGTATAGTAGTAGTAGTTAGTAGTAGTAGTAGTAGTAGTAGTAGTAGTAGTAGTGTAGTAGTAGTAGTGGTGGTAGTAGTAGTAGTAGTAGTAGTAGTAGTAGTAGTAGTAGTGTAGTAGTAGTAGTTGTAGTAGTAGTTGTAGTAGTAGTAGTAGTAGTAGTAGTAGTATAGTAGTAGTAGTAGTAGTAGTAGTAGTAGTATAGTAGTAGTAGAACGCTGTAGTGGAACAGTAGGGGGGGGGGGGGGTGGAGGGGGCGAGGTGAAAGGGTCACGGCGGAGGTGGGGGGGGGGGGGGGTTGTTGGATGAGCGAAGGTCGAATCTTCGCGAAGGAACGATGCGATAGTAAAGTGGAATACACCAATAAATAGATAGATGGATAGGCAGATAGATAGGTAGATGGTCAGAAAAGAGGGGAGAGAAGGGAGAGAGAGAAGAGAGAGAGAGAGAGAGAGAGAGAGAGAGAGAGAGAGAGGAGAGAGAGAGAGAGAGAGAGAGAGAGAAATTAATAAAAGAAAAAAAATTAAAATAAAAATTTAAAAAATAAATAAAAAAAAATAAAAAAAAGGGGGGGGGGGGGGGGGGTTTGGTTTGAGGCGGACCGGTAGAGAGGGGGAATCAGAGAGAGAGAGGGGGGAGGGAGAAAGAGGGAAGGGGGGGGGACAAAGAAAGAAAGAAAGAAAAAAAGAAAGAAAGAAGAGAGAGAGAGAGAGAGAGAGAGAGAGAGAGAGAGAGAGAGAGAGAGAGAGAGAGAGAGAGAGAGAGAGAGAGAGAGAGAGAGAGAGAGAGAAAGGGTGGAGGGGAGGTGAGAGTGAGGGCGAGTAAACAGCCGAGTGATAGCTGGGTCTATATGTATATTAATGGATGAAAAAGTGGATGATTGGACACAATGAGAGAGAGCTAGGAAGGTAGATGACTATGAATCGGTGGATAATCAGTAGATAGATAGCTAGCTAGCTAGATAGATAGATAGATAGATAGATAGATAGATAGATAGATAGATAGGTAGGTAGGTAGAGTTGTGCTTTTAGTAGTATGAACAGTAGTAGTAGTAGTCGTAGTAGTAGTAGTGGTAGTAGTAGTAGTAGTAGTAGTAGTAGTAGCAGTAGTAGTAGTAGTAGTAGTAGTAGTAGTAGTAGTAGTAGTAGTAGTAGTAGTAGTAGCAGTAGTAGTAGTAGTAGTAGTAGTAGTAGCAGTAGTAGTAGTAGTAGTAGTAGTAGTAGTAGTAGTAGTAGTAGTAGTAGTAGTAGTAGTAGAAGTAGTAGAAGTAGTAGTAGTAGCAGCAGCAGTAGCTGTAGTGGCAGACGTGAGAGCAGCAGTGGTGATGAATATGGGTGACGTTGACATCTAGTGGT
Source organism: Berghia stephanieae (assembly GCF_034508935.2). Lineage (NCBI taxonomy): Eukaryota > Metazoa > Mollusca > Gastropoda > Nudibranchia > Aeolidiidae > Berghia > Berghia stephanieae. Next base: position 7,058 of record NW_027627166.1, read on the forward strand.
GGTCAATCCTGGTGTTGAGTCCGCGTGGAGTCAGCGTTCCCAACAACTTGATCAGGTGAGTTTCCCTACGTCGACGGGCGGAAGTGTCCGAATGGCAAAAACTGAGCACACACACACGCACACACTGTACATCGCAGTGGTCTGGCAGATTGAAGTGTCTGGCCACTGCTGTGTCTGCACAGTTCGATATGTCACGCAAGTGCTGCACGAATCTGTCACCCAGCCTCTTTCCGGTCTCACCAACGTAAGCAATCCCACACAGGGAGCACGTAATCGCATAGACTAGATTACGGTCAGTGCAAGTAAACGGCCGCCTGATGTCCCAAATCTTGTCTGGAAAGCTGACTCTGTCATACTCCCACAGGTGCCCACAAGTCTTGCATCGGGGTCGCATACACGATCTGGCTTTAGGTCCATCCCTAGGTATGGGTTCCAGGCGGCTTCTGACAAGGAGATCCCTCAGGTTACGATCCCGTCGATATGCTACCAACGGGGTTCTGAGAAAACTCTGTGGGTGTCTTCGCCCGCCTGGAGGATCCCATAGTTCTGCAATAGGATGTTCCTCACTTGATCGGCATGGGGGTGATGCGTGAGGACTAAAATGGGACGCTGTGTCTCCTGCTTCCTGGCATTGCGAGGCCTCATTGCTGCTTCTCTCGACACGAGGCTGGCTTTCCGGACAGCCTTAAGCAAAACCCTTTCGGGATATTCCCGTGCCCTAAAAAAATCGAGCATGCGATCACGTTGAAGTGCAAATTCATCATCTTCCAGACAGAGTCTCCGCAAGCGGAGTATCTGACTGAATGGGATGGAGTCTTTGCACTTCACCGGATGGGATGACCGATAGAGCAGGTAGCTGTGACTGTCCGTTTTCTTGTAGTGTACAGTGGTCCGTACTCCCGTGCTGGTCAATACAGCCTTGATGTCCAAAAAGTTCACCTCAGAGGTTGAAATCTCATAAGTGTACTCTATGGACGGGTGGAAGGAGTCCATCGCTAGGATGAACCCTTTCAACTGGCTGTGGGTCAATGACGTAATGCCGAAACAGTCGTCAATGTACCTTTTGAACAGCTCGGGGGCAGGTCCACTGTACTGATGGAAGAAGGTTTCCTCAAGGTAGCCCATGAAGAGGTTAGCATATGAGGGACCCATCTTGGTGCCCATCGCAACACCTGAGATCTGATGGAAAAATACATCATTGAACTCAAAAGTGTTGAGTGTGAGCACAAGTTCGGTGAGCCTCACAATGCTGTTGCTGGAAATCCCTGGTAATGGATGGCGGTCGACGAAATGCCTGATGGCACGCAGTCCGTCAGGATGCGGTATGGATGTGTACAGTGCCTTCACATCCATGGTGAAAATTAGCCGTGGACGTTCATCCTGGAATCGAATTTCGTCAATGACACCAAGAGCATGGTTAGTGTCCTTGATATACGATGGCAGGGTCGGAACTATACGTTGAAATACCGCATCGAGGAACTGCGATACCTTCTCAGTTGGGCACGAGATAGCCGACACAATTGGCCTTCCAGGTGGAGTGTCAGACAATTCCCGGATCTTGTGTATCTTAGGGAGCATGTAAAAACATGGATTACCTAGGTCGCTGGGGTCGTGTTTAAGGACCTCTGCTCTACTAGGTAATTCTCCCTGCGATATCAAAGACTGGATTGTCTGGTGGACTCTGGTGTTGTTAGCAAGTGTTGGGTCCGAAGTCACTTTCTCATAAAATATCTGGTCACTCAATTGCCTGTGGCCCTCAGCTCTATAGAGCTCAGCGTCCCAAACAACTACGGCTCCTCCTTTATCAGCCGCTTTGATCACTATATCACGACGTGATCTAAGTGATCGTACGGCAGCCCATTCAAGACGGGTGAGGTTAGACCTCTTGATAGGTGTGGGTCGTAGTGCCTCTATCTGTCTAAGACAAGTCTGGATAAACAGGTCGAGTGTAGGGGACTTGCCAGGACTAGGAGTCCAGTTTCTTTTACGTCGTGAGAAAGCGGCAAACGGATCCTCAGGGTCACGGTCATAGTCATGGTCACGTTCATCATCTTTGAAGTGATACTTCAAGCGTAAAATACGCATGAAGCGACGTACATCCGACTCAATGCGGGACTGGTCGGACGTTCTTCGCAGTGGGATGAACTTGAGACCTTTCCTTAAGACCGATTCCTCTGCACTGCTCAACTGGATGGTCGGGGGGACAGAAACCACCAGCCGGTGGTTGTTGTGGTTCCTACTGGGGGGGGATAGCTCCAACATTATCCATCACGTGGGTGGGTTCGCTGGTGGGTGGGGTGAATTGATCGCTTCCAGACTGGTCCCCGGCTGTTGGAGGGACTCCCAAACCACCAATGGTGACTGGCTGGTTATGGGTGCCATTAAGAGCAGTGGGGCCAGAGGAAGGTTCAGTGGGTGAATCCACCGATGGGAGTGATCTAGTGATCAAAGCGGCTGATAAAGGAGGGGCCGTAGTTGTTTGGGACGCTGAGCTCTATAGAGCTGAGGGCCACAGGCAATTGAGTGACCAGATATTTTATGAGAAAGTGACTTCGGACCCAACACTTGCTAACAACACCAGAGTCCACCAGACAATCCAGTCTTTGATATCGCAGGGAGAATTACCTAGTAGAGCAGAGGTCCTTAAACACGACCCCAGCGACCTAGGTAATCCATGTTTTTACATGCTCCCTAAGATACACAAGATCCGGGAATTGTCTGACACTCCACCTGGAAGGCCGATTGTGTCGGCTATCTCGTGCCCCACTGAGAAGGTATCGCAGTTCCTCGATGCGGTATTTCAACGTATAGTTCCGACCCTGCCATCGTATATCAAGGACACTAACCATGCTCTTGGTGTCATTGACGAAATTCGATTCCAGGATGAACGTCCACGGCTAATTTTCACCATGGATGTGAAGGCACTGTACACATCCATACCGCATCCTGACGGACTGCGTGCCATCAGGCATTTCGTCGACCGCCATCCATTACCAGGGATTTCCAGCAACAGCATTGTGAGGCTCACCGAACTTGTGCTCACACTCAACACTTTTGAGTTCAATGATGTATTTTTCCATCAGATCTCAGGTGTTGCGATGGGCACCAAGATGGGTCCCTCATATGCTAACCTCTTCATGGGCTACCTTGAGGAAACCTTCTTCCATCAGTACAGTGGACCTGCCCCCGAGCTGTTCAAAAGGTACATTGACGACTGTTTCGGCATTACGTCATTGACCCACAGCCAGTTGAAAGGGTTCATCCTAGCGATGGACTCCTTCCACCCGTCCATAGAGTACACTTATGAGATTTCAACCTCTGAGGTGAACTTTTTGGACATCAAGGCTGTATTGACCAGCACGGGAGTACGGACCACTGTACACTACAAGAAAACGGACAGTCACAGCTACCTGCTCTATCGGTCATCCCATCCGGTGAAGTGCAAAGACTCCATCCCATTCAGTCAGATACTACGCTTGCGGAGACTCTGTCTGGAAGATGATGAATTTGCACTTCAACGTGATCGCATGCTCGATTTTTTTAGGGCACGGGAATATCCCGAAAGGGTTTTGCTTAAGGCTGTCCGGAAAGCCAACCTCGTGTCGAGAGAAGCAGCAATGAGGCCTCGCAATGCCAGGAAGCAGGAGACACAGCGTCCCATTTTAGTCCTCACGCATCACCCCCATGCCGATCAAGTGAGGAACATCCTATTGCAGAACTATGGGATCCTCCAGGCGGGCGAAGACACCCACAGAGTTTTCTCAGAACCCCCGTTGGTAGCATATCGACGGGATCGTAACCTGAGGGATCTCCTTGTCAGAAGCCGCCTGGAACCCATACCTAGGGATGGACCTAAAGCCAGATCGTGTATGCGACCCCGATGCAAGACTTGTGGGCACCTGTGGGAGTATGACAGAGTCAGCTTTCCAGACAAGATTTGGGACATCAGGCGGCCGTTTACTTGCACTGACCGTAATCTAGTCTATGCGATTACGTGCTCCCTGTGTGGGATTGCTTACGTTGGTGAGACCGGAAAGAGGCTGGGTGACAGATTCGTGCAGCACTTGCGTGACATATCGAACTGTGCAGACACAGCAGTGGCCAGACACTTCAATCTGCCAGACCACTGCGATGTACAGTGTGTGCGTGTGTGTGTGCTCAGTTTTTGCCATTCGGACACTTCCGCCCGTCGACGTAGGGAAACTCACCTGATCAAGTTGTTGGGAACGCTGACTCCACGCGGACTCAACACCAGGATTGACCACCACTAGATGTCAACGTCACCCATATTCATCACCACTGCTGCTCTCACGTCTGCCACTACAGCTACTGCTGCTGCTACTACTACTACTTCTACTACTACTACTACTATACTACTACTGCTACTACTACTACTGCTGCTACTACTACTACTACTACTACTGCTACTACTACTACTACTACTACTGCTACTACTACTACTACTACTACTACTACTACTACTACTACTACTACTACTGCTACTACTACTACTACTACTACTACTACTACTACTACCACTACTACTACTACGACTACTACTACTACTGTTCATACTACTAAAAGCACAACTCTACCTACCTACCTATCTATCTATCTATCTATCTATCTATCTATCTATCTATCTATCTATCTATCTAGCTAGCTAGCTAGCTAGCTATCTATCTACTGATTATCCACCGATTCATAGTCATCTACCTTCCTAGCTCTCTCTCATTGTGTCCAATCATCCACTTTTTCATCCATTAATATACATATAGACCCAGCTATCACTCGGCTGTTTACTCGCCCTCTCTCACCTCCCTCCACCCTTTCTCTCTCTCTCTCTCTCTCTCTCTCTCTCTCTCTCTCTCTCTCTCTCTCTCTCTCTCTCTCTCTCTCTTCTTTCTTTCTTTCTTTCTTTCTTTCTTTGTCCCCCCCCCTTCCCTCTTTCTCCCTCCCCCCTCTCTCTCTCTGATTCCCCTCTCTACCGGTCCGCCTCAAACCAAACCCCCCCCCCCCCGCCCCTTTTTTTATTTTTTTTTTTATTTATTTTTTTAAATTTTTATTTTAATTTTTTTTCTTTTATTAATTTCTCTCTTCTCTCTCTCTCTCTCTCTCTCTCTCTCTCTCTCTCTCTCTCTCTCTCTCTCTCTCTCTCTCTCTCTCTCTCTCTCTCTCTCTCTCTCTCCTTCTCTCCCCTCTTTTCTGACCATCTACCTATCTATCTGCCTATCCATCTATCTATTTATTGGTGTATTCCACTTTACTATCGCATCGTTCCTTCGCGAAGATTCGACCTTCGCTCATCCAACAACCCCCCCCCCCCCCCACCTCCGCCGTGACCCTTTCACCTCGCCCCCTCCACCCCCCCCCCCCCTACTGTTCCACTACAGCGTTCTACTACTACTACTACTACTACTACTACTACTACTACTACTATACTACTACTACTACAACTACTACTACTACTACTACTACTACTACTACTACTACTACCACCACTACTACTACTGCTACTACTACTACTACTACTACTACTACTACTACTACTACTACTACTACTACTACTACTACTACTACTACTACTACTACCAATATGTCTTTTATCTTCCATTATAGTCTGGAAAGTTCTGTTCCCTGACGCTGACCTTTGCTTATCAATTAGATCACCCCCCTGGGGCACCCTATCCTCTACCCACGCCACGCTAACATTTCATTCATACTGCAACCACCATTGAGTAGAGACGATACAAGTTATTTTTCATTATATTTTATTTGTTTTCCACGTTTATTTGTGTATTGTTGTGCTGACGAAGGGTTTGTACCCGAAACGTCCATTGTCTGTTTTGTTCCCATACGAAGCCTTTCCATTTTCACTCTTTCGTTAGTATTTTACGATCACCGGCTTCAGGCAGCCCTTACCGTTTTCCAAATTTATGTTAGTCACTTCCGATTCGATCACGTGGTTAATACGCCCACCAGATGCCAGATTGTTTTCCTGGGACTAAAGTCGTGAAGTTAATAGATCGCTAAAATAGGATAATCTGAACAATGTTAGAAACCGACTTTTATTGACGCTAACATTTATAGGAAAGGGGTGGGGAGTGTGCACATAAGAAAATAAGAAAATACTGTTAATTTTGATTTTGACACATCATGTAATGTAAGGTAGGAAATGAAATAAAAACATTTTTCATTGCCCGACCAAAGGAAAATGTAAACGGAACACAGCTATCCACGAAAACATAGACGACTGAAAACCAATAAATATAAACAGACAAGGTACAACACTTTTCATTGTTGTCTTCCTTTTTTTTTCAAAGTTATTTTCTTGAAGAAACATAATATTATGTTTTTCCGTGATGCCAAATCTATCCTTAATAAAAGGTATTGGGGATCGAAATTTTATTTGGCATTGCCAAATAAAAAATATCTGGCTGGGGCTGAACTATTTTGAGACGATGACGTAAATTTTTCCAAGAAAAAGTTAGTTATCAATTCGAAATGTTTTCCCGAGGAAAAAAAGGTCGTTCTTCTTCTTTTTGAAATCCTCACCCATATGGATCGGCGGTGACGCAAATCTACATGCCATGGATGCTATGTGTTTAACAATAATAATAGTTTAGATCTTTATTGTCCATAAATGTGGCAATTTGTCATTTCGTTACATTTGTTATAACGCTATATGATAACTATAACATTGAACAGATATTTCACTCCTACTCTCTCTCTCTCTCTCTCCTCTCTCTCTCTCTCTCTCTCTCTCTCTCTCTCTCTCTCTCTCTCTCTCTCTCTCTCTCTCTCTCTTTCTTTCACGCGTGCGATATTCACAACATAAACATATTCATTTCATTTTCCAATCGTTACATTTGTGGCAACTCGACACCAAATATTATCATCATTATCAATCTGTCAATTAATTTAACATTAAATAGATTAATCAGTCAATCAGTCAACGCATCAATCCTTGGTTTTGCTGTACCATATGAAATATTCAACATTTGCTGATGGAACAAACGTTGATTTATACTTGTTAGTCCTACATTTAATCTGACAAAACATTCTCCCAGATGGTAAAAGACTAAATTCATGGTGTAAAATATGTTTTTTATTGTTGGTAATTGAGAATGCTTTCCTTTCTATTGCTTTTCCATGAATTCTTTCTACTCCATCAAGAGGATGGTTTATTATTTTTGATGCCTCTTTGATTGATTGTGAAATTTTTGATTTATCTTTCAGTCGTTAGCTAAAATACAATATCCGTCAGCCAAATAAAACACACCAGCACACACAATTATGTGTAACCTTTCATGTTGATAGAATTTAGCGAGAAATAATCAGCCATCAGGCTGTATAAAAACAATAACAAAGAGCTGAGTGACGTCAATTTCGATCCTTCTATAGATTGGAGTACAGAAGAAATCATCGGGAGAGAAAACCGGAATAGGCTTCCTAAGTCGTGACGTAATCCTGCGCAGCAACGCATGGCAACAAACCGGCTGGCTCTAAACAGTCGAGAAAAATGGCTGACACGAACTCTATTTCCATCACCGCCCTTATGAAATACTTCTCCAATGAGCATAAAAGTGTCTCGCGAGGTGAAAATCATCATCAGTCAGGTCATGTTTTGACTTTCACTTACTCAGATGGCTTGATGTTCGGCAAAGTTCAAGCCAGCATGAAGAATAAAGAGTATTCTGTGAAGGTAAGTCATTTCGTCTTCTCATTCTCACTCTCAAAATCTCACATCTCCGTAAAACTACTGTTGGACAATAATCAGTTTACTTTGAGTTTAGGCAGATTTAGTATATCCAATGGAAAGATTTAACTGTTTACGTTCGATTTTAGTTAGGAAGAGAGAGAGGCAGTCATTGAATTATTGTGTTTTTATCTTATGGACCACGGCACGGACTTTGAGTCTTTGAGGTCTTAGTCTTGCTACGCTAATTTTCGTTGCTATTGACTATAGTCTACTGCATACTATTTAGTATCGTGTTGTAACCTTTATTATAATACTCATATGAGCATCACAATCACCAATCACGCTAGACATTTTATCATACTTCATGTGGGGCAGCGTGGATCAGCGGTACGGTTTTTGCTTCGTACCCGAAAGGTACCGAGTTCGTTCACCCGCCGCTGCGCTGTGTGGCCTTGAGCAAGTCACCTCGCCCTAGCTCAATTTGCGGCGCTGCACCGCGGTTATTCCAGTCTTCCCTGGGAATAGACCCTAGAGATAAATTTCCTCTATGGGATGAATAAAGGATTTATTTAGACCAGTGTTAGTCACGGTAAACTAAATTTCCTATTGGGTTAAGGTGTAATGTAAATGTTGCTGCTTGAAACTCGAAGAAATCAATAACATTGTGAAATTGAATGTGAACTTCAATTTAATATACGAAAACAGATAAAATGGACGTTTCGGGTTTCCCCCTTATCAACAAAGCAAGATGAATGAAAGAATCACTTAATTTGTTTTTTTAATTGAGTTTTTATACAGCGTAATATCCACTAAATGTGCTCAAAGTGCTTTACAAGCGGTCCCTGACCAACAGCAACATTTAACATGTAAGACGGGACATGATGCCTGTTGGGCGATATTACAATTTTTTCGGACAGAGACAACGCTGTTAACGGCCAGGTAATCATTTGACACCTGAGTACGGTGAGAGATTGTGAGTAAAGAGCCTTCTCCAAGGACTCAACTATGCGCCGAGCGAGGCCCAAACCCAGGACCTTCTGATCTGAAAGCGAGTGTCATACCACAAGACCACAACAGACGTTTTATTAGTTTGTTTGTTTTTTGCCTATTGAGCATGGTCGCAGCTCTAAATTTGAATCTTTTATTCTTTTACTTCCACAGATCTATCTTGATGATGCCTTGGGTTGATTCAGTCCAAAACTAATTTGTGTGGTTTTATTTAACAATGTTAATGACATTGAACATACATTGACACAACAATGCCATAATTTGTCATGTTTATCATGTAAAATCATGTATGGACCTACAAAACCATTATTTTGAATGGTGATTTGATGATGATGAACAAAATATGTGTGTTGTACAAAATAAATGGCAAAGCTAACAAAATGCAGTCTCCTTAATAAGAGGAGACTGGGGATTGACAAGTGCTGCAACATATTGAAAAATAATATCAGATGTTTCTCTTAACATGGTTGGAATATATGAGAGGATGTTAACATTTTTCAGTCTTTCATTAGCCCTCTCAACATGAATTCTACATGAAGCAATTTCTTTTGTTAATAAAATCTCATTTTCAGTAAATTTATTATGTAAAAAGGAAGGGATATTTGCAGTTACTCCTTGAGGTAAAATATCTTGAATCAGGATGGGGTTTTACCTTTATTACCTTTATCTGCTAAAATTAAATCTCCAGGGCTTAAAATTAAAAGTTTTAGTAATCCACAATTTTGTACAATGACCTTATCCGAGACACCCTGGATACAGTTTAGAAATAAAATTTATCACACCATTTGGACTCAGACCAACAAGAGCTTTAACAGAATTCATGGACCTATAAGAAGAATAAATTAACCGTTGTTTATCCATTTCTTTAGGAATAGCAATTTGGTCATCTGTACAATCAATGATCATTCTGCAATTTGGAAATCTTAAAAATGATGATGGAGCTGATAGTTTATTTTTATGTCTAGAAGGGCATGTAACCTTCATAACATTTTCAAAGAGAAGCTTATGGCTTATGTAAAACATGAATAAAAGTTTGTATAATATTTGTTATAGTACTTTCACTAACGCTAAACAATTGTGAAATATGAAGGTTAGCGTAGTTCTGTCTAAGTTTCATAAGTGTAATAATGAAAATTTGGTATTTTAATGCAACTGTCTCTTCCTGAACTTCCCATCCACTATAATAAATAAGGTTACCTCTAAAGCACTCAACATATTGAACAATAATATTAAATATTTTAAAACAATGTACACCTGTCTCCATTCGAAGAACTTTTTCTGTAAGGCTTGAAACAGTGTAAGTGCGTTGAATCTAACTTAGTTGGGTTTTTTAAAGCTAGCTATTTCCTTATTTTTGTCTGTAATTTCTTGTTCTTGAATTAAATTTGTTGTTCTATTTAAAATATCCTCACTTGTTCTACAATCTGTTTTTTTTAAAAGATGGAATCCTGTGATGATGGTGACGAGAGTTGAGATGATGATGAGGGAGAAGATAATGAGGATGATGATGAGGAATCTGGTTTTTTTAAAGGTGGGACTTTGTGATGATGATGAAGAGAGTTGAGCTGATGATGATGATGATGATGATGATGATGATGATGATGATGATGATGATGATGATGATGATGATGATGATGGTGGTGGTGGTGGTGGTGGTGGTGGTGGTGGACTTCTTGATGTTGGTGCCAATTGAGATGGGGTGGGAATTCCTTGTGTCACTTTTCTTTTCTTTCTTTCTGGCTCTGATGGAAACAATTTATTTTTATTTCTGTCAAACCATTCAGGGAGGTTGGCTTTGTCACCATCTCTGAAGTGACAAGAACACACTCTTGATGATGATGTTGGATCTTTTGTCCTTTCTCCTGAAATGAAAAGATTTTTTAAAAAAACAATAATTCTGTTGGGCATATTGGGTATATTATTTAATTTGATAAGTACTTTGTTTTAGACTATCTTGTTTGACACCAGCTCAATGCATGATAAATCAAATGTGTGCAAGAGACTAGGTTACTGGTGGGTCTCTCGCCTGTCTTTTATGAAATCGCACATTCAGCAAAATGTCGCACTTCCTCATTACTTCTTTTGATGATTTTGACTAGGTATATATGTAATAGAATGACCATTCTATCTAATGTTATTTGATTTTGTACTCTCACTCTTTACTACTTGTCGCTACCATCACTATTTAATTGTATGCAAGTAATGCAAGACTGTGTGCCTCTGTGGTTGATATCAACATTCCTTTACTCGTGTGTGTTACTATGACCAATAGTATACTGTGTGTTGTGTGTTAAGCCCTCACACAGGTAGTCTCTCGATGTATTACTATTTTTATCTTCGGCTGGGTGTGTCTTCTGGCCTGATACTATATTTTTGTGTGCTTTCTTTCATCACTTCACATCGTTATAACTTCATTTTAACAACTATGATCATTTACAAATTGATATCACTAATTCTGGCAAATCATAGTTTTTTTTAGCCACTTAACTTGAGTCCTCTAAATCTACTTTGTTCTTCTGAATACTTAATAATTGCTACTTAAATATTTCATACAGCCATAACGTTAACGCCTTTGATTACTAATTACGAGCTAAACATGTACTCTCTAACTCTGCAATTTTCTATGATTGATTCTGTAGCACAACTCTTTAGTTTAGACCAATTCGTTCCTTCATACATGTCCCATGTTATTTGCATTAATTTGTTTAAATCATGAAGATGCACACAGCTCGATCGAGTTTACTCACTTCAGTCTACGCATCACTTTACATGGACCAGTGACGTAGGTGCTTTCCCTGACGTCCGCGCTAAATCTATTTTTAACTGCTATAGCTAATATTATGTGATTATTCTGCCATTGATTCTTTTCATTCATAATTCATTCATCGGCCCAACTATACATCTTATGTCTCGAAACCGTTTTGGAAAAAAATAGGAGAAACCCGAAAATTAAAGGCACCAGAATTCCCGGAAAAGCCAACAAAAAACTCATCGCGTATGCCGATGATGCAACCCTAATTCCGAGTGATATACCTAGCATACACAAAATTTTAGAAACTTTCAAAAATTTCGGCCTCGCTAGTGGTGCCAAACTAAATATTAAAAAGACCAAAATCATGAATCTCGGTCCCGAACCCTTAGAAACCGAAAAAGCCCAGATACCCGACATGCAATGGGTTAACCAAATTAAAATCCTCGGAATAACGTACTGTCAAAGACCCACAACACCGAAACACATCTGGAGTGGAATTGTACACAATATAGACAAGAAACTACATTCATACACATACATCAAAGCCAATATATTCGATAGAACCAGGATAGTGAACACCTACATTATTCCAAAAATCTTATACTACATCAAAATCTTCAAACCTCCGTTCACCACAATAAAGAAATTAGAAAGACGCATAGACACATTTATACTACAAGACGCAAAACCCATTCCACACGAAATACTCACACTTCCCACAGAATCAGGCGGCACAGGACTAAAATGTATTAAAAGAACCTTAGACACAACTAGGATCAGATATATAGACAAAATAATACAAGAATCGACAGGAAATAAATTCGGGTCATACTACTTAGGGACACGACTAACACAATTTAAAAAGATCGACCACACACTCCCCCATTTCGGAGGTAAGACACTCCCTCCTTTTTACAAAGAATGCGTAGGACTAGTAAACAAATACCCAGACACAATAAATAAACAATTAGACAGTAAACAGATATACAGAACAATAAACACACCAAACAAACGCAGAGAACAAGACCTAATGCACGCATCAGGACTAACATTAGATAACATGAGAGTGGCCTCAGAAAACTTACATAAACATGATACTTCTAGATACAGTAAGCATATAACATACAGACTGATGTTCAACGCCTT
>NW_027627167.1:0-5444 GCF_034508935.2 Berghia stephanieae
GGTGTCAACATCACACAGCTCTGGGTTCACTCTCCACGGGTATCTACCTTCCATGGTCCAGGGTTCACTCCTCAGTGGTATTTTCCTCTCATTGCCCCGGTTCACTCCTCATGATGTCCAAATCCAAGGTTCTGGGTTCACTTCCAGGGTATCACCTTATGTCCAGGTTCACTCCTCAGTGGTATCTTACTCCTCAGTGCCCGGTTCAATACCCACTGAGTCCAAATCCCAGAGTTCTCAGGTTTATCTAAAGTGGTTCCCTTATAGCCCCAGTTCACTCTCCTTGGGTCTAACTCCTCCCCGGTTCAAGGTTACCCACTGGTGTCCACTCTCATAACCTGGGTTCACTGCCCAATGTGTCCCTTCATCAACTCTTGGTTCACTGCCCAATGGTGTCCACTCTCATAACCTGGTTCACTGGCCAATGGTGTCCACTCTCATAACTCTGGGTTCATGCCCAATGGTGTCCACTTCAATAACTCTGGTTCACTGCCCATGTGTTCCACTCTCATAACTCCTGGGTTTCACTGGCCAATGGTCCACTCATATGGTTCACCCATGGGTCCATCATAACTCTGGGTTCACTCCCATGGTGTCCACTCTCATAACTCTGGGTTATCCAATGGTGTCCACTCTCATACTCTGGGTTCACTCCCAATGTGTCCACTCTCATAACTCTGGGTTATCCAATGTCCACCTCATATGTTATCCATGGTGTCCACTCTAAAAAATCTGGGTTCTATCCCCAGTGGTGTCCACTCTTATAACTCTGGGTTCAATCCCCAATGCTGTCCACTCTCTTAACTCTTGGTTCACTGCCCAATGGTGTCCACTCTCATAACTCTGGGTTCACTCCCCACCGGTGTCCATATCCGGTGGTCTTTGGTTCACTCCTCATTGTTGTCAGATCCTCAGATTCTCTTCCCACTGGGGCTCATCTCCCAATGTCCTGGGTTCAGTCCCCACTGGTGTCCATATACATTGGTTCTGTGTTTACTCACTAGTGGTGTCACTGTGTGTACTTCATATAGGTAGTCTCGAGTTTACTCCCCGTTTCATATCCCGTGGTACTGTGTTCACTCCTCAGTGGTTCGCCACTGCTCCAGGTTCACTCCACATGGGTGTCCATCTCCCATATTCCTGGGTTCACTCTCCACTCGGGTCCATCAAAAAGACTGGGTATATTCCTCTCGTGTGCCAGCCTCATCAACGCAAAGACGAGTCATTGGAAAAGGCTCTTTACTTACATTCTTTCACCATACTCAGGTGTAAAATGAGTACGTTAAGTGCAGTGTCTCAGTCCGAAAAAAAAGTGTAATATCTCCTGACGGGCGTCATTTCTCGTTCTACATGTTAAGTGTTGGTGTTGGCTAGGGACCCACAGTAAAGCGATTTGAGCACGTAAGTGGATATTGCTCTATATGTTAAAAAACACAACAACAAAACCCCCCTCAAGTTCCCACCTTTACATTCCGTATTCTCGAGTTCATTCCCCACTACAGTTCACACCCGTGTCTATCGGTTTCCTTCCCTCTAATATTGACAAATTAAATGGTCCCTGCTTTAGCCCCCGCCGGTGCTCACCAATCAGAGTCCCTGTGTTATTGCGTACATTAAGATTTACTATGATTATGATGTTGTTCGAGTGAAACACAACGAGATTTATCCTCTAATCATTAATGACTAAACTATTGCTATACAGATGTTGAGGAAAACGTGGCGGTTGCAGAGGTATTTTTAAAAAAAAACATTACAGTGAAAAATTGCTGCGCATAATAATAATAAAAATATAATAATAGTAATTTTAAAAAATAATATTATAATAATATAATAATAATATAATATAATAATAATAATAATAATAATAATAATAATAATAATAATAATAATAATAATAATAATAATTAATAATAATAATATAATAATAATTAATAATAATAATAATAATAATAATAATAATAATAATAATAATAATAATAATAATAATATAATAATAATAATAATAATAATAATAATATAATAATAATAATAATAATAATAATAATAATAATAATAATAATAATAATAATAATAATAATAATAATAATAATAATAATAAGTAGCAAATGTTTAATACAAAATTGTAGAAGTTGAAAGGTAATTGACTTGAAGTCCTGGGATACGAAATCATTTGTAACAGTTGTGCATGCACATACACGAACATACACACATAAACAAACATACACACAAGCACACACGCACACGCAAACGCAATACATACACACCCCAACACGCACAAATACATCATGTACTGAGACAGCCGTCAGTCAATACTTATACAACACACCTACACAACACACACACACACACACACACACACACACAATCGATTTCTTTTATTATAATGGTAGGAAATCTATTTCTTAAAAAATCGATAGACTATAATACCCCCAACCCCTATTCTTTAATGTTTTCAAAGAATGTCTAATCTTTAAAC
This sequence comes from Berghia stephanieae, assembly GCF_034508935.2. NCBI lineage: Eukaryota > Metazoa > Mollusca > Gastropoda > Nudibranchia > Aeolidiidae > Berghia > Berghia stephanieae. The sequence goes on from NW_027627167.1 coordinate 2,477, forward strand.
ACATAAAGACCATTTTCTTTCTATGTTTATTTCAGGTTAAAAATGCTAATGTATGTAACACCAAATACAATTTATAAGTATTTAAAATGTATTTTTCTTACTATATTCATAAAGCATTCTGATAGTCATGGAAAACAATTCTTAAAATTCAAACATAAATAAGAAATGGAGAGCAAATTCAATTTTCACGACCTTAGAATGTTTTTCTTGCCAAATGATGTAAGAAAATGTTTCAACTTTGACTTCATGTAACTAACCACTAAAAAGATTTATCATACTTGTGAAACACATTTTAAAGCATATTGACTAGGTAAATAAAATATAACAAGATTTGAAACAGACACAACTTCTTTCCAAAATCTACAGTCTGTTGAAGTTCCCCCAAAAAATCAGAAAACACGCAATTTTGCATGTTGACAAAAAATAGCTATAATCACGAGCAAAATGTATAAAAGATTAAAATCTCTCAAAATAATGGAGATAGAAGAAATGTATCACCCCTTATAGGAAACCAGACCTGCTAAATTCAAATGTCATCTTAACTTTTTGGTAAAGTCAATATTTCCTTCTAAAAATTCAACATGAAATCATGAGTGATAAGCACAATGTTCGAACCAGCAGCATACAATAATAAATCAACCTCTTAAGAAATGCCTATAATCCCAAGACAACATATTTTTACTTCCGCAACGTCTGTTTTCACTTCTATTCTACTTTATGGACTTGTCTGGGAGTTATATTGCTTGGTTTTGCCTTGGCCCTCTCTGGGATCCTTAACCGAAAGGGTGCAGTAAAATGTATTATTCCTATTAATGGGGATAATGTATCCACTGTAAATCGTCTCTTTGTATGTTATTAGGAGGTTATCGATATATACGTTGGCAGTAGAGTGCTTTCCTCTTATACAGGATCATGCGCACGAATTGTGTCTTTTGTTCCCTCAACTCCCTACCACCCCAAAGTCTTTTCGCGCCTTAAAGTCTATGACGCGTGACTGCATCCTCATGTCTGTGTTACTGAACGAACTGCTACCCTTTAGATAGGACAATAGTCTGAAATAAAGTACTTTCCGCCACACACACCCTAAAGACCTAGCCATCCGATTATTTATGATTAACATCCCTTTGATTGAGAGGCGAGTGTTGTACGGACTGAGGTATCGCAAATCTCACCAAAACCAAACTGAAAAAAAAAAACTATTGTATTTGCTTCTTTTCTCCTCTTGAATTTACATCTTATCGCGATTTAAAACAAAAACATACCAAAAAAAAAAATACAAACAAACAAAATAAATACACGTCATCCTATTATCCATTTGAAACCAGTATTAATGGCGTAGAGAATGATTATTTAACTTTTACAGACAAATCTTCATTATCCACTAGTAACTCTTATTGCTCCTATACATAGTCTATCACTATCATGAAAACATTAGACAATAGATTGTTAGAAAACGAAGTGTCACTTCGAAGTCTTGTTTCTCCAATCTTATAACTATTACAAGTGCCACTTTTCCCAAATAAAATAGAAAATAGAAATTATTTTTCAATATTCTAACACATTGGGACGAATCAGTGTTTGTCTTTTGTCTATTTATAAACTACAAGTAGTGGGTATTCCTATGTGATTGTTTTAAAAACGAGATTACACTTTCGGCCGTAAAATTCTACTTCAAGTTATAACGAGGTCAAACAATCATTTTGTCATAGCAACAACATGGCGGCCATGAGTGGAGAGTGTGTATAAATTCGTTCCTTGTTTTTTGTTTGGCAATACATAAACATCGAGAGACAATTCAGATAGGAAAAAAAATTACATGTAAAAATTGATAAAAACAACACGTCGTTTAATAAAAACCAAGACGAGAAAGTCATCCAAAAAAAGATTACAGATTAATAAAAATCGGAAAAAATGAGGGGTTTATTTAGGTTGTTCCATCATTAAAACATACCCAGTTACCAACCTGAGTTATCAATTGAAATAGAAGGATGGATGGATGAATGGGATATAGATGGAGGGTTAGATGGATGAGTTAAACAGATGGATGGATGGGATAATGGTATAAGTTAAATAGATGGATCGATGGATGGATGGATAGATGGGATAAATAGATTGATATGGATGGCTGGATTAAATATATAGATGGATAGATGGATGGATGGATGGATGGGATGAATAGATAGATGGATGTATAGGTGGATAGATGGTTGGGAGGATAAATCGATAGAGAGAATAGCTGGATGGATATATGGATGGTTGGGTGGATGGATAGATGAAAGTATGGATAAATTGATAAATAGATGGATGGATAGATTGATTGATGGTTCAGATAGTGAGTTTGAAGATAGATGTAAAGGTGATATGGTCATTGACTATCTGAACACTCTGGCCACATGTGATTTAATCTGTACGTGATAATCTACGATTTAATCCAAGACTATTTGAAAACCCAAAGGTAGAAGACAACACGGGCAGAATAATTTTTAACCCAAACGAAGTTTCACTGTTCTATTTAAATCTTACAAATAAATATTCAAAGAGAATGATGTTTTTAAACAAAATTCTTTTTGGAGATATAATGAACGAAAAGCAATGAACACCCCAGAGCAAAGGAAATTATAGCGAAGAACAGACAAGACTGCCAGGCGAAAACGTCCAGGATTACGTAGTTGCTCTAAAAATTATCGGAATTTTGCAAGTCTGGACAAACATTTGAAAACGATTACTACTGAATCGATTTGTCATGAGAGTGCCTGATGAATGAGTGTCGCGAAAATTGGTCCAACAGATGATTTAACTATGGAACTAGCAATCAGGTTAGCACAAACAGCTATTGAATCTAAAGGAGAAGTTAGGACCGTAGGTGCCATAGTATGAGCTATTGTCGAGGTAACCATCACCGAGGCCATTGTAGATGTGGTAAGGAAAGGAAAATATCTAAAACAGTCTGGAGATCAAAGTCTATTTC
>NW_027627168.1:0-5446 GCF_034508935.2 Berghia stephanieae
TGATCTCTGGGAGAGAGCTACACACAAGTTTTGGATAAAGAGAGACACGGCAAGGTGAAGCAATTGCTAATGGAATATCAGGATATCTTCGCAAGTAGTGAATTTGATCTCGGAAAATTCCAAGCAATTCAACATCATATTGATACCGGAGAAGCGAAGCCAATTAAACTAGGTTTGCGTCGCACCCCTGTACATTTCACCAGAGAAGAAGATGAAATGCTAGAAAAAATGCTTAAAGCAGGAGTCATACAACCCTCAAACTCGAGCTGGGCAGCGGCACCTGTACTTGTGAGGAAAAAGGATGGATCAGTACGTTGGTGTATTGATTACAGGGCACTCAATAATGTCACAAAGAAAGATGTCTTCCCGCTACCCTTCATGTCTGAATGCATTGACGCACTGGAAGGTAACCTCTGGTATTCAAAGTTGGATTCTAACTCCGCTTATTGGCAAGTCCCAGTTCATAAAGACTCCAAGCACAAGACGGCTTTTCGGACCCGCCAGGGACTCTTTGAGTTCAATAAACTTCCATTTGGACTATCCAACAGTCCAAGCACATACTCTAGGGTCATTAACCTGGTACTTAGAGGGTTAAACTGGAAAAGGGTGCTAGCTTTCCTTGATGATACACTTGTTCTGGGTAAGTCTTTTAGCGACCATATTTCAAACCTAGAACTGGTTTTTCAGCGTTTCCGCCGTTTTGGGCTAAAATTGAAACCCAAGAAATGCGACCTATTTAAACAAGAAGTGGAATTCTTGGGAAGGAAGGTAGGTAGGAATGGCATGATGTTAACTAATGCTTCAATTGAAGTGATCAAAAACTGGCTTCCACCTACCTCCATCAAGGAAGTAGAACGGTATGTCGGGTTAATTAATTTCCACAGGGCCTTTATAAAGGACATGGCAAAGATCATGGAGCCGATCACAAGGTTGCTGAAGAAGAAACAATTTTACTGGGACCTGGAACAGCAACAAGCGTTTGATCACTCCAAGGCACTTCTTTGCACACCACCAGTCCTAGCAATCCCTGTTTCACAAGGCCATTTCATACTCGACACCGATGCATCTGATGTTGCGATAGGTGCAGAGCTCCTCCAAGTACAAGATGGAGTAGAGAGAGCCATATCCTATGGAAGTTTTACCCTAACCCCCCAACAAAGGAACTACTGTACCACCAGAAAGGAATTGTTAGCAGTTGTCAGGTTTACCAACCACTTCAGACATTATTTGTTGGGAAAGGAATTCCTCCTGCGCACAGATCATAGAAGCCTCACCTGGCTGATGAATTTTAAGAGACCAGAAGGCCAACTTGCTAGATGGTTAGAGGCTATCAGTATTTTCTCCATGAAAATTGAACATAGACCTGGGGCTAAACTCAAGAATGCAGATGCGCTGTCAAGACCACCAGATGCAGCCACATTTTGTCCTCACTATGCAGAAACAAAAGACTTGACAGAACTTCCTTGCGGTGGATGCAATTATTGTACCAGGATACATGGAATATGGACAAAATTTTCAGATGACATAGATGATGTGGTCCCCTTACCCACAGTGCAACCCGAAGATAAGAAGCCTAATCATGACAGATTAACAGCGGGTATCCGCATTGTGATTCGAGATCTTTCCAGTACCCACCCATATAACCAGATAGACCCTGGAGATGTCATCATTAAGACAAAACAAGAATGGAAAGAAGCACAAACCAAAGACCCTAGCGTAGTGTTCCTAGTCGATTGGTTGAAGGACAAATCATCACCGCCCCATGCAGACCTCAGGCTTGCTAACGCTGCTCAAAAATACTACTGGCTAAATAGGAATCTTTTCTACTTACAAGATGACCTCATCTACAAAAGAGCGGATGAAGGGAGAGACCTATTAGTAGTACCCCCAAGTTTGAAAGAAGAGGTTTTAAACTTGTGTCACAGCATCCCAAGTGCAGGACATCAAGGAGTACAACGAACGAAATTGAGAGTTAAGGGATCCTATTTCTGGTATAAGCTTTCTAGAGATGTCAAGCAATATGTTCAAGGCTGCTCAGCGTGCAACCAAAACAAACATGGAAATAAAAAGCACCGACACCCATTAGTACAAGACCATGCAGGTATACCAATGGAGAAAGTGCATATAGATTTCCTAGGACCCTTGACTAAGACCCGAGATGGTAATGAGACATCCTCGTAATCGTAGATCAATTCACCAAATGGATTGAATGCATACCTCTACCCTCACAGGGAGCAGAAATAACTGCAAGAGCAGCAGTAAATGATTTTTTTTCAAGATTTGGATACCCTTTGGAATTAGTGTCAGACCAAGGTAGAAATTTCGAGAGCAGTCTTTTTAAGGAGATGTGTAGGCTCCTCCATATTAGAAAGATACGCACCACCGCCTACAGACCATCCGCCAACGGCCAAGCAGAACGGATGAATAAAACACTGATGGCAGCAGTAAGAAGCTTCATTCAAGCAAAGCCAAATACCTGGGATGAATACGTGCCACTGATTGCATCCGCCATCCGCAGTTCAGTCAACCGGCATACAGGCTTTACACCAAATAAACTGATGTTGGGAAGAGAGCTAAGAACTCCGAATGACCTAGTAACCCCTGGACCAAGAGAAGAGGGCAAAATCGCAGATGAATATGTTCAGCAGCTACAAGGAAGCTTAGAATATGCCCATGAGACTGCTAGAAAGACATTGAGGACGGAATTAAAAAGGATGAAACTGGACCATGACCTGAACGCTCATGTTCACACCTTCCAGAGGGGCGATGCTGTTTACCTCCTTAACAGAAAGGGTGGGAAATCCAGGAAGCTGAAACCAGTTTGGATAGGTCCTGCCATTGTAATGACTGTTCTCTCTCCTTTCATCTATAAAATAAAATTGAGGAACAAAGAACTGAAAGTGGTCAACCATGATAGTCTCAAAACATGCAATGACCGTTCTTTGCCAGTGTGGATAGAAAATGAACAGCAGTCCATAATAACAGGTAAGGCCCAGAAATATTGCGTTTGCAATCAGCCCGACGATGGCGATACCATGATCCAATGCGATAATTGTTTTGAGTGGTATCATGGACGGTGCATGAATTTAACTGATTATCAAATGAGTCGGGTAAAAGAATTCTATTGTCCATGTTGCCAAACCCAAAGTTAAACAGGTTATAATTGACTAATTCCATCTCTCATTATGCAGCATCATGGACCGCCGCACAGAAAGCCGGGTAATTCAGCTGATGGCTGAGTTTCAGGCCTTTAGAGATGCTAAGGGGCCACCAAGAGACAATGGAAGGGGACGTGGCCAGGGCCGGCGGAGAGGGAGAGGAAGAGGAAGGCAAGTTTCCCCACAGAGAGGACCCTCGTACTCCCGCCGTCGGGACTCCAGGTCCCGACATCAACGAGATAGGCCCTATGATTACCGGCCAGAGCCTCACCACCACCAAGCCTCAAGGTCTGACAAAAGTGCGGCCCAAGGAAGGAGGCCGGAAAGACCCCCCTATCAACCCCGACCTGTTGATACCAGGGCTGCGCCCTCGGGAGCACGGGTCATGAGGGGTGAAACCCTGTCTGATAGCCATTCAGACAGTGGTGGAAGGGCGGCCCGGAGGAGCAAGGCCAGGAGGGAGCAGATGAAACTCCTTCAGAAGGAGAACTTGACCCTAAAGGGTTCCCTGGCCTGCCTCCAGAAAGACCTGGAGAAACGAAGACGGAGCTCGCCCGCTTGAAATCGGAAGTGGGGTGTCTTCAATTGAACAAACCCATGGACGATCTTCTCATGGATTTGTCCGACCAGGAAGGTAAGTGTGTTGGACTAGTAGATGCCCACTTCCATTTGGACCGATGGCATAAAGCTAAGGGAAAGAGGAACCTCTAGACATGTTAAAACAACTCCTGATGTACCATGTCGCACCCAACCCGTCAGTAGACCTGCCTCTTTTAGGCGGAATAATAGTTTACTGCGATCCCTTAAGTTTCCCTTCAGAGAGCGAGCTCAGAGCACTGACATGCAAATTCCCTAACTTTGGGATAGCTGTAGGTATCCACCCATCCCACGCTACCCTAAACATGCAAGCGTTGTCAGCAGCTAGGGATAAGATAAAAAACCTAAACCAGCTGGACATGATTCATGGGTTAGGAGAAATTGGGTTCGATTGGACAAAACGGGGCACTAGGAAAGAGCAAGAGTTTCTAGTGGAGAGCCTTATTGTTGGTGCAAACCCCAGAAACCAATTATCTTGCATGTCAGGGGGAAAGAGTCTGATATATTTGGGAACAAGGCATATACGCACTGTTTAGAATTTCTTTCTCAGAGACTATGTAGAGAACAATTCATTCAGTTGCATTGTTTCTCAGGTAACAGTACCACCCTACACAGATGGCTAAATATTTTTCCCAACACTTTCTTTAGCTACTCTGGTTTAGTCAGAAACTTTGGGCTGGAACAAATAAAAGCAGTACGGGAAACCCCGAGCAACAGGCTCCTGCTTGAAACAGACTCCCCCTACCTGCCATTTCATCCCCATATTAGACATAACCATCCATATTACTTAGGGAATCTGCTAAAGTCATTGCAGAATTAAGAGGCAGTAGTCTTAATGATATTTTGAAAGCCAACTCCAGAAATGTTAAATTTGCTTTTAAAATTAAAATATAATGGCTTTTTAATTGGTCCTTTGGATTTGCCGTAATGACCTGTACAAGGTATATTAATCTATGATTTATTGTTTTACAGGCGCCTAAAGGACACCCCCTTCCATGTACATAAATATGTATATACATAACCCAGGAGGAGAGGAGAATCCCCTGCGGATTTTTATTTTATTTCAAGCCTTTTTTTTTTACAAGGAAGATCCATTTAATTTTTCAAGCTTTCAAGCCCCGGGAAGGGAGATTTTTTTGGTTTTGTTACTTCCCCCATTTTATGACTCGAGTGGAGCAACGCCTCATAAGGTAAGAAGTTTCTTATTTTTTGCTATAGGATGTCAAACTGGAGACTGAGGTTTGTTTTAGAAGGGGGAGGAATGTAGGGAATAATATCCCTTGTTGTGTTGTGTGTTTGTGTGTTGGTGTGTAGTATCTCGATCGAGGCTGTTGTGAGTTGTTGTCATGATGTTCCGTTTGTGATTGTGACGTCATATCTTGTTACCACAGTATATAAGCCGCAGTCACCGCATGCTCGCCCTCTTTGACCATTTGAATCTACAACGTTCCCAACGGATAATCAAAATCTAGGTATGTGTACTTAGTAAATCGGGAACTGCCCACTTCGGTGGAGATTCATGCCTCGGGCATATTATTTATTTATTTTATTTACTCATCGTGAATGAGATGTAAAAATCTATTCACGACAAAATCATACATTGCGATGGTCAATCGCCTTTGCCTCTTTAACTCGTTGCCTGACACTTCCTTAAAAACTTAAAATGACCTGGTATTACACGATTATCATAA
>NW_027627169.1:0-5446 GCF_034508935.2 Berghia stephanieae
CACACAACAAAAACACACAAACACACACACACACAATTACACACATTTTCCCTATTTTTAATTATGTCAATCTAATAAATTATCTATATTTTGTGTTACTTAAAAAGACCAAGCCCGAAAGTCGTTTGTTTGTGTTGTTCTTTCATCGCAGTTACCCCTTTTTTTTATCTCCATTTTATTGACTCGTACACACTTTTTTTTGTGTTTGGTTCGTTATACTCCGGATGGCAATTTTGGGACTTTCTTTCCCAAACGCTACTACTAAAAAAAATATAAAAAATATAGCGTTATATACCCAAATATCCACTAAAGTCTAAAAGCCTTTACAAGGTCCCGGTCAACAGCAACATTTAACATTAACACAGACCCTTTTACATATCAATTTTTTTCGACAAAGAAAACGCTTTTAACCCCAGGTCTCTTTTTACACCTGAGTAGGGGGAAGAAGTGATAAAGAGCCTTTTCCAAGGACCAACATGCGGGGGCGCAGGCTAAAACCCCCAACCCTTCCGACCCAAAAGCAGTGTCGTCCACCAACCACATAGCCGCACTACCGCACATACCGCATCTATCTATATAAACGACTAAAAACTTACACATATTTTTTCGTTTTTTGGTACTTATAAAAAACAAAGTTGACGTCACTCGGGTCTTATTGTTTTTTGCCATCTCTTTTATGACTATTTCACCATTCTAAAACTTTAAAGGGTTTACACTCTTTTGGGTTTTTTGGTCCTTATACTCCAAAACAATTTGTGAGCTTCTTAGAAAGCGCATACTATCAAATCCACGGGCGGATGTTGTGCTTTTTTTAGCTAAACCATACATCAAAACTCTTGCAACACTTGTATTCACTTTGGTAAGTGGGACTAGATGGGAACACGCACGTGCCACTGATGACAAGATTAAGACACGCGATGATAAGCAATCGAAAGTTGGTAACCACGAAGGGGAGATTCAAACTAAATAAATTATAACAAACGTCGCTCGCTCAATAAACGTTTTAACCCTTTTCTGGGGGAGTTTGACGTTTTCCTAAAACTCTTAATTGTCGTAACGCACTTTCCCCCCCTAATACGCATGTAACTTAAAACACTGGCCTAAAATACGAAAAAGGCGGACCCCGGAAATTTTCTCCGACGAGCTAAAAGGTATCCAATGGAAAAAAAACTTATAAATTTGATCATGTTTTGCTTTTCATATTCATCACAAGGATAAAAATTCTTACAGAATGAACCAATTGGATCAATAGTCTATGTCATTTTTGTCCAGCAAAGCGGCCATCGTTTCTAAACAAAAGAAAAAGGGATTTTTATTCTTCATGCTGGGAGAACTTTTCATATGTCTTTAATCAAATGTGGAAATCAAAACATATAATTATAAAAAGTTTTTTTTTTTCCTCTGATACCTTTTAAACGCTCGTCGGGGAAAAAATTTTTATTAGGGCGTCCGCCCCCCCGTTCGATTTTGAACAGTTACTAAGTTACCACGTCATTTTCGAGGGGAATTGTCTTTAGTAAGCTCAAGGAAAAAATTTTTTTCATTGGGTTAATTATCGAATACAACTCCGATTTGTTTTTTTTTTGTGGCAACAGACTGGCATTTTTCTCATTTTTTGGGCATGCAGGGTAAACTTTACGTGTTGCGTTTCGATGGGGACGGTTCTAGTGTCACTTAAATTAACGATGGCTACGTTCTAGTCAGGGTATAAGTTAACGATGGGACGGTTTTTAGTGTCAGGGTAAACTTTCGATGGGTCCGGGTTCTATATCGGCTAAAAGTTAACAGGGGTACGTTCTAGTTCAGCTTACGTTAAAGAGGCACGGTTCTTTTTCAGGCTATACTTAACGATGGCTACGGTTTTATGCAGCATAATTAACAGGCTACGTCTAAAGGGCAGGGTATAAGTTAAAAATGGCTACGGGTTTTATTTCAGGGTATAAGTTTAAAAGTGGCTACGGTTTTTAGGTCAGGCTATAATTAACAATGCCGGTTTCTAGTTCAGGCAATGTTCGATGGCTAGGTTTTAAATGTCAGGCTAAAGTAACATGGGTACCCTTTTTTCACCATAATTAACAGCGCACGGTTTAAGTCAGCTATAAGTTAACGATGACTACGTTTTAGTGTCAGGCTATATTTAACGATTACGTTCTGGTCAGGGTTTTTTGTTAACGATGTACGGCTCTTGTTCGGGTATAATTAACGATGTCTGGGTTTGGGTCCCGCTTTTTAAAATTAAAACATTCTAAAAAATCACCACTTTCTCGTTTATTTACCTAAAATATTTGATAGTGTTTTATGTATTTTATTTATTTTAGGGTTGGTAATGTTGTGTACCAATCTGGGAGAATCCCGTCCATCCCGGGGTTACTATTAGGGGGTATGTCGGTTTCATTGTCATATTTTTTTTTTTTTCTTTTGAAATTGTTTGTGTTTGGGTTTATGTTTTTTTTTATATATTTTTCCCCCTTTTGAATGTTATGTTTTGTGTTTGTTAGTTGAATTGTCTTTTTTGGATTGTGTTTAAGGGAATTAAAGGAAAATAATAATTGCTCAAAGACTGATTGTAGATAAATGGGCTATGCAAAAAATTAAAAATTTAAAAAAATGAGTTTTAAATTATGCAATATCCACTAAATGCTCAACGCCTTACAATCCCGGTCAACACAACTTTTAAATATTAACGAACATCCCCTTAAAGCGATGTTACAATTTTTCGGACAAAAACACTGCTTTTAAGGGCCATACCATTTTAACCAATACGGGGAGAAGCGATTAAAAACCCTTTTCCCAAAACTCAAAATCGCCCGAGCGCGGGCTCGAACCCCGGACCTCCGACCAAACATGACATACCCCAACCACATAGCCCACAGTATCTTTGGGATGACACCGACCTCGTTTTGTTTAAAATATATGCCTTTTGGGAAAAGCTCAAACTTCCATCCGGGGGGCAACGAAACCAAAAAGCAAAACTATTTGTGACCATGAACTTTTATAGCTGGATAATACAGTTAGGAGAATTACTCACAAACGCGATGGGAAAATACAAAACGCTTAGTGACGTCATCTCGTTATATCTATAGTGTTGGGCCCCCTTTTGGATGGGGATGTTTTTTTGGGGGGGTGTGGTAATTGCTGATTATATTTTATGTCCAAAAGGGGGTAAAAATATAATTAAAATTTCCTTAGAGAATTGCAACAAATGCGGCTTTCGTCTTGTGTATAACACTCCTTTTGGGTCGGGAAATCTTGGTTTGAGCCTCCCTCGCGCAACGACCTTGGAAAAGGGTCTTTCCCATTTTCCACCATGCCAGGTTTTTAAAAAGATACCTGGCCGTTTTGTAGCATTTCCGTCCGAAAAAAAAATTTGTAATATCGCCTAACATCATCATTCCTTATACATGTTACTGTTGTTTGTTGGCTTGTGAAATTTTAAACGTTTTGAGCAATTTAGTGTAATTGCTCTTAAAAAAAGGGTCAAAGAGAATGATTGCAGATAATAAATAACTTACAAAAAACGCATGTCCAGGTTTGAAATAATATTAATTAAAAAACAAAAAAAAAAAGATACATTAAATTTCAACTTTAATTTAGTAAACAAGAAATACTGGGACGTTTCGGGTTTTCCCTTTTTCAAAAAAACACATAATGGCAATACAAACGAATGAGATAAATTTTTGTGTGAATGGCGTAAACATAATTTATCAAACGAGTTTTTTCCAAGGGGGATAATTTAAATCGATCGATATTTTAAAACGAAATTTCTGGGCCCAATTTTTAAATAGTACCCCATCGCCCCAAAACGGGATATGTCGGGAAAGAACCAAATGCTTAAAAACCAATTTTAAAGTTTAAAATGGGCAAATATATAAATTACGCATCAGCACCCTAAAACATTACCATTCTCCTCAATAAAACATACAAACTCAACACAAGTCTGATATTTCTATTTTTAACATCTTAACCACCGACTTTAAAAAACCCTTTTGAGGGGAAGGGGCCCCAAAATTGTTTTTTCCCAATACCAAGTCCCCTTTTATTAATCAAATATTCCATTTTCCGATCGCGATTTTGGGTTTTATTTTTTCTTCTTAAAACACCCAGACGACTTTGAGGGATGGGCAAAATTTCAAAAAAAAAAAAAAAAAAAAAAAAAAAAAAAAAAAAAAAAAAAAAAAAAAAAAAAAAAACCAAAAAAAAAAAAATTGAACCAAGTATCCGAGAAAATTTAATAAAGTAATAAATAAAATGTACATAAAGGAAGAAAAAAGACTCACCAGTTCTTTGGTTTTTTTGGTCAGCCATTTTATCAGTTTATCCGCAAATTATATCAATCAAATATAAACTTTTAATTATGTTTTTTAAATTTGTTTTATGTGTTGGAAATCATACCCGCTGCGTGTTTTTTATATTTTAACTTACACACATCACAGCTCAACAACCAATTTAATTTTTATTGATGTATCGAAAAACACTCAACATTGCCCATCCCCTTTCTTATCTCATTTACCCCCGTAACTATTAAGCATTATCGTAATTTTTTGGGGTTCACTTTTTTTATGATTTGTAAACAAAGTAAATAAATATTATAAATTAAAATATAAGAGAGGAAAAGAGAATAAAAGAAAAAGAAAGATAGCGAGAGAAGATAAGATAGGAGAGAGTTTTATAATGATAGATATAAGATAAAAGAGAAGAAGATAGAGAGAAAGGAAAATAAATAGAAAAATAGATATAGAAGATAGAAGTACGAAAATAAAAGAGAGAGATAGAGAGAAGATAGATAAAATAATAATAAAAAAAGGGCAAAAGAGAAAAAAGAAGAGAGAAGAGAGAGAAACCTGAGACGATTAAAAGAACAGGGGTTTCAACGTGAAATATAAAAATAATAAATATATAGCACGAACGTTGATGTTTAAAATAACGAATGAAATTTCAATACATATCATTTTCAAAAAAAATGTTTTTTTAAATTTTTTCTTTTTAATGAATTTATAAGGCTTCTACGTTTCATTATTTTATAATTTATCTATAATATATCAATCAAACTATCTTCTATCAACATCTATCTATCATCTATCTTTTTATTTCATCATCTATCTACATCTATCTATCTATCTATCTACTATCTAAACTATCTTCTATCTTTTTACTATCTATCCCATCTATCATCATCTATCTACTATCTACTATCAATCTATCTTATCTATCTATCTATCAATCTATCTATCTACCCATCATCTATCATCTATCTATCTACTATCTACTATCTATCTATCTAAAATCTATCTATCATCTTCTATCTATTCTAACTACTATCTATCATCTATCTAAACATCTACTTCTATCTATCTATCATTCACTTCTATCTATCTATCACTATCTACTATCTACTATCTATCTTCCATCTTCTATCTACTATCTATCTATTTCTATCATCTAACTA
>NW_027627170.1:0-5440 GCF_034508935.2 Berghia stephanieae
TAAATCTTTTAAAATCATCCCAAAGATTTTGGGGCCTCTGGGGGACAAGGTACTCTGGAATAAATTAAAATGGTGAAAACCAATTTTTTAAAAAAAGAATAAAATGAGGGATCATTTCGTACTAGTTTACCATATAATTAAACCATATTAAAAATTCTGATGTTTATTTTCAAAAGATTTAACAAGATTACTCAAAATCTATAATATAATAATCTCCCACTCCCCCAACTTTCTCCCTTCCCTCCACTTTAAAATCCATCCAAACCTCAAAAACTATTCACTTGTGCCACTGAGGTATTCATGAAATAAATAATTATATAAAGAACTGAGTCAACTAAAACTAACAAAAAAGGCTGCCTCTTCAAAAAAAGTTGCAAAAATCAAATGAGGAGAAAAAATTCCCCTCTTTAAGGTCCATTTTTACTGAAATCATTCCCCACCTTTAGTGAGATGATAAAAAAAAAAAAAAATATATATATAATATATTAATGTTTACTAACATCTAAAAGTGGGAAACAGTACGTCCAACACACTTCAACTCTCTAAACTCCCAACTAGATTGTTTGGGAGGGGCATGTTATTTTTAGAACGGGAAATTCCTCCTCTGACTTGACTTCAAAATCGGGGATAATAGTAAAACCAATAGCACTGTATAAAAAAAAAAACTTTTGACTTTTAAACTGAAGTAAAAAAAAATATTAAAAATAATACAAATTTATAAAAGCTTTCGATAAAAAATTTTCTACTAAAACTGGAATACACTTTAAATTTGTTTTTTTAAATGTTGGTTGTGGTAAGCAGATTTTAATAACAATGTCATGAATTTTCCTTTTATAACTTGCCATAAAGTTTTAAAACTTAAACTGAAAAAATCAAAATAATGTCAATTTTTTTCCCTTTTTATTCTGTCACTCAAGTCACAACATTAAACCAAAAGCCACAATGCTCAAACTATCTTTAAACTAAAAAGAAATTGACGGAATTACCTAAGAAAGAAAAAAAATTAGATTACCGAACAAAAATCCAGTTACAGCAATTATTTACTGTGCTCCCCCACCTACACAGCTCCGTTGAAACCCTCTCCAACCTCCCATCCCCTCCTCCCCCCTCTACAACGCCGATTCATCTCTCTCCTCCACCGCTCATTTCCCCCTCCTAACCAATCTAACCCCCGAATGCATGATCCATTCTTACTTGATGGTGAGAGCACAAAAGCAATAATGTTGTAATTCTGTGTAAAGATGATGTTGGAATTATAACTAAAATAATAACACTATTGCACCTACCATACTCCGCATATAATAGGGACACAAAAAACCCCCCCCCCCCCCCCCCCCCCCCCCCCCCCCCCCCCCCCCTCACAGACAAAAACAGAAAAACCACAGAGTCACAAAGTTGAAAAATTCAATGCAATCACTATCATGCATGCATTTTGAGTGTGAAAGTGGCGAGAGAATGATAGCAATAGCAGGGGAATTTTATATACTACTAATAGCTTGGTAAAATAATAATAATAATAAATAATAATAATAATAATAATAATATAATAATAATAATAATAAATATTAACAACTTTTGAGATGTCCTACTAATGCTACAAACCGAAAAAGAATATCGAGTCCCTTGAATTTCAATTTAACCGGGTTTTAACTGATTTTCGTGATGACCATACTGAACTGGCCAGGGCCTCTCTCCAATTGCCTGGAATTTTTATCGCGATGAAAATCTAGACGTCTAGACGTCTATTCACTATCTAGTTATATCTAGTCCTTAGTACTACAGTACACTAGACTTAGACTAACTAAGACGTCTAGTCTATCTATCTAGTTCTAGAGAAGAAATAAAATTAGAGAATAGAAGTAGAAATACACAAAGTAGTGCTGCTTTTTACATAAGGTGTGTGTTGCTCGAATAAACGATATCTAGTGTCCCTAATTAAAATAATCGAGTATATTTAGTAAACTTCCACAGAAAATAGAAAAAATCATTATAAAATCCATCTTCTGTCTATCATTAAATAAACTTGAACTCGAACTCTGTCTTAAAGCTGGCTGGATTGACAAATCAAACGGGTTTGACGGGTTACTGGTGGTGGGGAAAGATTTCTCATTGCAAAAACCAAGAGAAAAAAAAATTATGACATACTCTCTGTTGGTTTTCCTACCGAAGCACCGTCATCTGGAAGGACCATTTCTTTTTTCAGGAGTTCTTCCTCTGACACCGGGTCATTTTTTGATTTGACCTACACGAAGGAACCCTCCTTCTTTTTGGGTTTGCTGTTTTGATTCTGAACTCATGACGCCGTAATCAGTTATCTAATCAGTATTATCTATTGAACATTTTGTAGTGCCCTCCCCAAACAAATGAAATTGAATTAAGCGATCTGAAAGGTCAGAAATATTAGGATAATGAATTGTAACGGCTCTTTGTTTACCTTCTTCAACACTTTGTGTCACCAATAAAAGCGTCAATAATGGCGGCGTTGACGATAGGAATGTTTGGGGTGGCTAAAGGGAGATATCCTACATGATCATTTGGGTTTTGGGCTCCCCTTTTTTTTGTGTTGTGTTTGGGGTGGGGAAATTTGTCCGACCAATCTGGGAACATAAATTAAATTTCAAGGAATACTGATGATTAATTTACCAACCATTGGAAGAAAATTTTTTTTAATTTTAAATTAATACTGAGGATATTTATTATTTACAATATTACTCATATACTGTTTGTGATGTGCAAACTTTTTAAAAAATAATTTGGTAATTTAATATATCTCACCAAAGAAACTGGCTATGTTTTGGATACAAATACAACAATTGTACTTTCACTTTCAAATGTATTACTTTCATTTTCAGTTTTCCGCAGTGGTTTCCTCACCTGGCAAAAATAATGTGAAATATGAGCTTTTTACTTACAACTCTGAACGAAAAGAAAGAATGTTGACAGAGTCATAACAGAGACAGAAATGTTGTTTTGGTTTTACGTTTCGGAGGGACATTGACTCAAGCTGCTTACAGCTAGATGGAAAATTGGTTTAAATTAGGTGGTTTAATAATTTAATTTGAAATTCTAAATGTAACTCACACTCACACACTACACACTTGAAAAAACCAATGTCATATGACATATGAATATGAAAGACTAGCAACACAATAAAAAAAACAGTTTGGAATTTTGTTTCTTCTTGATTAGAAAGGTGTTACGGCAGTTCAAAGTCTGAAATTTCAGACCGATTTTTTACCCCAAAAATTGCAAAGTTGTGACCGAAATCGCGTGATGTTAATAAAAATAAAAAATGGTTTAAAACTTAAAAAAACGTCAATATGGAGATCTTATTCATATATTATAAATCCAAAATGTTCGTCTTATCGAGGACAATGCATTTACATTAATAATGAGGAAGATAAACATTTCAAATTAACACATTTTTACTTAAAATACGCAAATGTTACATAATTAAAAACTGGCTAGACTAAAAAAAAATTTTGCTAAATATCACTTCGGATTTGTCCCCAAAAATCTCACTGAAACAATTGAAAAAAATTCCCCCCTTTGATTAATAACATAGAAAATTAAAAAAGGGTTTGAGAGTATATAAATGAAAAGATATAAACATGTTGCATAATGACATATGGGGTTTTTTTTTTTAACCTCGGGCCCAATTTAAGTGCATATAAATAAAAGGTAATTGAAAAAGTTCAAATAAATTGAAACAGATTCCCTTTTTTAAAAATTAAAGGAAAGTCTCTGGCTTTAATACTTTAAAAAATTATGCTGAACCACTTTGGTTTAAATTGCTATTACATCATTTAAAACTGACAATAATATAGGAAACTGTGTTTTCAGTCCACCATGGACTAAAAACCCACAGCTGTGTATCAGTCCACGGGAAATAACAATATTTAAAAAGGACCAATTATCGTCTATACTTAAAATCGATAGTGACGATTTTGGGTACTGAGCATTATAGGCACATCAGAAATGCACGGGCATAAAATTTATAGCAATTTCAACGCTTAATAATATCATTTACAGTGTTTATTTTTCTCTCTTGATTGAGAGTTGTTTGAAAACCGGTGCCTGAAATAGAAACTCAATTTCCTCGAAACCGATTTATCAAACATTGACAATTCTTACCGTGGCTGCGAGATAGCCTTGGGGGCCTCCCAAATTTTGGGCCCAAAAAAGGCCAACAAAATAATGTTTTAAAAATTAAATTTAAGAATTAACATTTATATCTATTTTTTTATTTGCCCTAGCCCTTTTAAATTTTTTTGTGTTATCAAAACCAAAATTTTTTCCAAGGAGATCAAGTTTTAGTATTGTTTCCCCAAGTAGGTTCTATTTTGTCACTTTTCACACGATCACGGCCTCAAGTACGGCTATGCCTTTTCCCCCCCCCCCCCCCCCCCCCCCCCCCCCCCCCCTCCCCCCGGGCAGTCTTGCCCTTGTCTTCTTCTTTCCAAAGTCCTTTTTTTTCAAATCATTCCTTGTCCTTTGAATTGTAGAGGGGTTATTGTTTATCCTACTTGTAACACTTCTTTTTTTTTGAGGACCCCCATTTTTTCCCTTTCTACATCCAAAAAGCCTAATGTTTTTAACGCCATAAAAAACCTTAAAAAAAAAGAATCCTTAAAAAAGTAGAGTCATCTTCCTTGCTCCCACGCCGATATTTTTTAAACACCAAAAATGTTCCAAGCGTAACCTAAAAAAAAAGGGATGGGAACCAAAAAAAAAAAAAAAATCGAGTAAAGTAGTACAAAGCAGCCCTAACCTCTCTCTCCTCTCTCTCTCTTTTCTCTCTCTCTCTCTCTCCTCTCTCCCCTCCCCTCCCTCCTCTTCATTATCTACTTTTATCTAACTCTATCTCTATCTTAATAAACTCCCACCCCCCCCCCCTTCTCTCTCCGCTCCCCTTAAACCTTCAAGCCCCTTAAAACCATAATTTTTCTCTTTTTTTTTCTTTTTTCTTTTTTTTTTTTTCTCTTTTTTCCCTTTTTTGGTTGTGTTTTTTTTTTGTTCTTTTTGTTTCTTTTTCTCCGGATTAATTGCTCGTACAAAAAATACACAAACAATACATTTTGCATCTCTGGCTAAATTAAAATAACAACTCAAAAATGATAAAAGTAAAAAATTTTTTTTTTTAAAAATAGGCGACAAACTTCTCGAGCACCAGGGAAAGGCAAACAACTTTGAACTTGAAAATTTGAATTTTTTTCCCGGGGGGACACGAGGGCTCGAGGCCAGTTATCAATTGAAAATGACCAAAAAAAACCTTACTTGGGCAAACAATAATACTAAAACCTGATTCCTTGGAAAACTCTCGGTTTGATAAACATAAAAATTAAAAGACTAGGGAAAAATTAAAAATAGATATAACTGTTAATTTTTTAAATTTAAATTTTAAAGGAAAATTATTTTCGTGTGGTCAATTTTGGCCAAA